>NC_134088.1:77414324-77715774 GCF_000715075.1 Nicotiana tabacum | reverse complement strand
ATTGGAACCATCAACACACTATTCCGGAGTCGTCTACACAAAAGTCAAAATACGGTCAATGCTTACAACTTAAGCATCAAACCAAGGGACTAGGTGTCCCAACTCAACCTAAAACTTCCCCGAAACCAAACTAGCCACCCCTACAAGTCACGTAACCACAAATACACATATGTAAAGCATAAAATAGGGGAAATGGGGCTAAAGTACTCAAAACGGCCGGTTGGGTCGTTATATTCTCCCCCTCTTAAACAAACGTTTATTCCTGAATGAGTCTGGAATCATACCTGGGGTATCAAAAAGGTGAGGATATTTGATCTGCATCTCCTACTCGTTCTCTCAAGTGGCCTCCTTGACCGGTTGACCTCTCCAATGAACCTTCACCGATGTTATATTCTTCGACCTCAACTTTCGAACCTGCCGATCCATAATGGCCATCGGCTCCACATAATAAGTCAAATCCTCGTCCAATTGCACCATGTTGAATTAATACTTTTGGAGTATAAAAACATGAAACACTGGTGAAATCCTGATAGACTAGGTGGAAAGGAAAGTATGTAGGTCATCTCTCCCACTCTAAAAGGACCAATATACCTAGGGCTTAACTTTTCCTTCTTCCTGAATCTCATCATACCCTGCATGGGAGAAACCCTAAGTAGAACCTTCTCACCCACCATATATGCAACATCACGAGCCTTCCCGTCAGCATAACTCTTCTTCCTGGACTACGATGTACGAATCCGCTCCTAAATCATCTTCACCTTTTACAAAGCATCACGGACCAAATCAGTACCCATCAACTTAGCCTCCCAAGGCTCAAAACAACCAACCAGAAGGCTTCATATGGAGCCATCTATATATTCAAGTGATAGTTGTTGTTGTAGGAAAACTTTGCTAATGGTAGAAATTGATCCCATGATCCTCTAAAATCAATGACACATGCTCGTAACATGTCCTCCAAAATCTAAATAGTGCACTCGGATTTCCCGTTCATCTGGGGATGGAATATTGTACTCAGCTCAACCTGCATTGCCAACTCATGCTTCACTGCTCTCCAAAATTCAATGTAAACTACGTGCCCCGATCCTAAATAATAGACACGTGCACACCATGAAGTCGAACTATCTCCCGAATATAAATCTGAGCCAGTTGCTCTAAAGATTAGGTAGTCATGGCTGGAATGAAGTGTGAAGACTTGATCAGTCTTTCCACAATAACGTGCACTGCATCGAATCTCCTCAACGTCGATGCAAGCCCAACTACAAAATCCATAGTGATATGCTCCCACTTCCACTCCAAGATAACAAGACACAGTAGCAAACCACCGGGTCTCTGATGCTCATACTTCACCTACTTATATTTCAAACACCGAGCAACATACTTAATAATATCTTGCTTCACTCTGCCACCAACAGCGGCCCCCAGATGAATGGAATACCGCAACTTATGGGCCTCCTCAAGGATCAAGTATCGCAACCTATCCGTATTCGAGATACAGATTCGGCCATGTATCCTCAATACCCTCAGCTTCTCTAATAGTAACCTTCTTATCATCATCGTGTTGCACTGTGTCCCTCAAGACAAGCAAGTGGGGATCACCATACTAACGTGCATTGATGCGCTCAAACAAGGAAGACCATGATACAACAGAAGTAAGAACCCTGCTAGGCTCCAATATATCCAACCTCACGAACCGATTAACCAAAACCTGAATACACAGTACTAATGGTCTCTCTCCAACTGGAATATAAGCAAGACTCCCCATGCTCTTAGCCTTCCTACTCAAAGCGTCGACCACCACATTGGCCTTCCCTGAATGATAAATAATGGTGATATCATAGTCCTTTAGTAGCTCTAACCACCTCTGTTTCCTCAAGTTCAGATCCGTTTACTTGAATAAATGCTGAAGACTCCTGTGATTTGTGAACACTTGACAAGGCACACCGTAAAGATAATGCGTCCAAATCTTGAGCGCATGAACAATGACTGCTAACTCCAAATCATGTACTAGGTAGTTTTTCTCATGGGTATTCAACTAACATGAATCATAAGCAATCACTCTACCCACCTTCATCAACATACATCCAATTCCAATCTGTGAAGCATCATAATAGAGTGTATAAGAACCCGATCCTGAAGGTAAAACCAGAACTGGAGTTGTAGTCAAGGCGGTCTTGAGCTTCTAAAAGCTCTCCTCACACTCATCAGACCATAAGTATCGCTCTTAATTTTCTAGAATAGCCTAACACTCTTAAGATGATCAAACAAATCATGAATATGCGATAGTTGATACTTATTCTTGATAGTAACCTTGTTCAGCTGTCTGTAGTCAATGCACATCCGCATAGAACCATCCTTCTTCTTTACAAATAGTACCGGTGCACCCCCAAGGTGACACACTAGGCCTGATGAAACCCTTATCAAGTAACTCATATAAATGTTCCTTCAACTCTTTCAACACTACTGGTGTCATGCGATACAGTGGAATAGAGATGGGATGAGTGCTCGACGCCAAATCAATGTCCCTCGGGTGGCATGCTTGATATGTTCTACAGGAAACGCATCTGGAAACTCCCTCACTACCGGAATTGTCTCAACAGTGGGAGTATCAGCACTAACATCCTTCACGAAGGCCAAATACTCCAAACACACCTTCCCAACCATTCGTTGAGCCTTCAAATATAAAATCACTCTATAAGGAGTATGTCCAAGAGAACCTCTCCACTCCAACCTAGGCAACCCGGGCATCGCTAATGTCACGGTCTTATCGTGACAATCAAGAATAGCATGGTATGGAGATAGCCAATTCTTACCCAAAATCACCTCAAAATCAACCATACTGGCAATAAAAGATAGACTCTAGTCTCACAACCCCCAATAGTGACCACACACGACTGGAATACACCATCCACCATAATAGAATCATCAACAAGTGTAGATACATGAACAGGAATATCTAAACAATAACGAGACACATCCAAATAACGAACAAAATATGACGACGCGTAAAAGTAATTGGAACCAGGGTCAAATAGCGTTGAAGCATACTTGTGGCACACTAAAACAATACTTGTAATCATGGCATCAGAAGCAACTCCCTCTGGCCTAGCAGAAAATGTGTAGCAATAGGCCTGACGATCGCCTGACCGACCTACCCCTCTACAGTGACCTCAAGCCGACTGAGCCCAACCCCTAGCTGGTTGTGCGGGTAGTGTATCTACTAGTGCTAAAGTCATAGGGTACGAGCTCTACTATGGGACCCTAATCAGAAGTATGGGGCAATCCCTCTTAAGATGACTCAAGTCTCCACACTCGAAGCAATCGTTCCTCTGACAAAGGTGCTGACCCTAATAACTGCATGTTGAACCCTGTGTAGATGGAACACGGTAAGAACTTTGTGCCGGCAGTGCACTAAATGATAATTGGACTAGGGGAGCATTATATGAATTATTTCTAACTAATAAACCATGAGGAATATGATGAGCGGCCTAAGTGGGCCTAAAAGGGCGACCTCTATTGTAATGTGATTGGCCTCAGAATAAGGCACTGATAAAACCACACAAACCACTGGGTCTCTTGGTCTCCCACTCCTCTCGCTCAAGCGTGTGAACATGCTCCAACCGCATAGCAATCTTAACCACCTGGTCAAACCTAACATCTATCTCGGCCTCTCGAGCCAAACTATAATGTAGACCATAATTGAGTCCATCAATGAACCTCTTGATCTTCTCCCTCTCAGTGGGAACCAACCATACTGCATGACGTACCAAATTTGTGAATCTCATGTTGCACTGGGTTACACACATATCCCCCTAGCATAGCTACTCAAACTCCCTATGCAACTCCTCTCTACGATTCTGTGGGACAAACTTTTCTAAGAAGAGAACTGAGAACTGATGCCATGTAAGTGGTGTGGCGCCAGCTGTCCTGTAGGATGCCCCTGTTAGCTGAAAAGTAGTAATGGAAACCCCATTGGTATCTACAATACACGTTGTGTGAAGAATCTGATGACACCGATCCAGAAAACTCTAAGCATCCTTTGACTCTCCTCCACTGAACTCGCGAGGGTCAAGCCTCTTAAATCGCTCTATCCTGTTTTCCTCCTAAATAGACATATATGGACCAACCTCAGCCTGAGAAATGGCAATTGGCTGAACTGGTAACAACCATGGTGTCTGATAACCCTAAACTAGCTACTCCGATGTACGGGCGGTGGGAGTTTGGGCTCGTCCCCCAGCCTGTGAGGTATGGGTGCAACTGATATTATGCCCGCTTGAGCAAGATCCTACAAATGCTCAAGATCTGAGCCAAGGCCTCCTGAAGACTAGCTATAACAATAAGTATCGCTGGTTGACAAGCTCAAAATACACACCAAAATATGCTCGCTTGTCAAAGATAGTATAGAAAATTATCGTATCCACAAGGATTGTAGTTAAACAACATTTCTTTCGTAGCTTGCAGCTAGATTGCTATCCAAGATGATCAACAATTGAGATTATATGATTAAGAACTAAAATTAACTAAGACTCTAGATCTAATTTACTAATGAAAATTGAACAAAAGTAAGTAAAGAAGATATCATTGGGAGAAAATAGGGGTTGATTGGATAGGTGCAAGATAATTATCTGGTATTTAACTCTCGTCAATTCACTTCTAATGTTCAAGTGAATCTATCGAATTCACTCAATTATTAGTTCAAACATTTAGTAGAAACTCATCTCTCGATTAAGTCTCTGGCATGTCTTCATGACACACAATTAAAAAGTATAAGGTAGAGGAAACTTCCCTAAATATCTAGTCGGGGTCTGATTCAAATTCGGGCTCCATTCCACGTGCCCGAACCAGTGCACACATCCATGCAGACAGCTTCTTCTCAGCTTTTTTGGGGTACACCCCACACTTATCTTTTCCACTCGTTGTAGCCTTTTCTTTCAAACTCCTCACTTTCCATTCAACACTTGCAGCTGGCTTCTCCTTTTGTGCCCCCGTTTCTACATTCATCTCAAAAGTTACAGTCTCCTCCCTCACTCTAAGCATGAGTTTTATATCATGTATGTCTAATATTGCTTTACTCGTTACAAAAATGGTCTTCCTAAAATGAGAGAGACCTCCTTATTCTCCTCCACATTTACTACAATAAAGTCCACATGAAATAAAAACTTATCTAGCTGCACTAAAATATTTTCCACAATCCCCTCGGGTATCAGAGTTGTTTGGTCAGCCAGCTGGAAATCAATTGGTACCAACCTTATCTCTCCAATCTCACTCTCCAACTTCCTGTAAATAGACAAAGGCATTAAATAAATTGAGGCACCAGAAATACATAAAGATTTAGCAAATTTAATAGAGCCTAAAGTGCAAGGTATAGTAAAACTCCCTAGATCTCCACATTTTTATGGGAGTTTATTTTGCAAGATAGCACTGCAATGCTCTGTGAGTTTGACCATTGATGTCTCATCGACCTTCCTTTTCTTTGTAAGGATCTCCTTCAAGAATTTTGCATAAGCTGGCATTTTGGAGAGCACCTCTTTGAATGGCAAGTTTACATTAACCTATCTCTGCATATCTAGAACCTCTCAAATTGTTTATCCAGTTTCTCTCTATAAAGATTTTGGGGAAAAGGTAAAGCAGGCATGTGCTTGCTCTCTTCATTAGATTCCTCCTTCCTTTAAGTTTCCTCCTTCTTCTTTTTCTCAGCTCCTTTCTTGCCTTTCTTCTTCTCAATCCTTTTATCATCTTCAATTTTCAGCTCCTTCCCCCTTTATTTTCAGGCGCAGCTTCTTCTTGAATTGGAGTGGGATCCTTCAACACTTGTCCACTTCTCAAGGTCACATCATTTACCGTTTCTTTGGGATTTTTTTCAGTGTCAGCTGGCAGAGTACCTGGGATTCTCTTAGATAATATAGTTGTAATTTGTCCCACATGTCTCTCCAAGTTACGCAAACTTGTCCCAAGTTCCTTGATAGCTGCACCACGAGCATCTAACCTCTCATTTGTCTTGACAATAAATGACTTCATAAGATCTTCTAACCGAGACTAAATTGGTTGTTGAGGCTGAATTTGCGGCCTAGGCTAATTCCCAAAACCAGGAGCTCCTTGAAATCTGGAACTATTTTGTTTCCATGCATTTGTTGTACCCCCTAGGTGAACTACATGCATAACCGGGGTGATTCTGACCCATTGCATTGAAGTTGTAATTTCCCACAGCATTAACTTCCTCCATTGAAGCTTGCCACTCATAAGTAGAGTGTCCTCTTCCACATATGTCACATGCTGCATGAGGCTCATTATGTATTGAAGCTAATGTTAGCTTACTTATTTCCTTTTCCAGGGCATCAAGATGTACTTGCACCGATGTGTTAGTATCAACCTGGTGAACTCCAGTTGTTCTTCTTCTTTCAACAACTTTAGATGGCCACTAATGTGCATCCTCAGATAACTCATCTAAAATTGTGAATATCTCCTCTGGAAGTTTTTTCATCAATGGACCTCCAGCTGCGTTGCTCAATGTCCTGCGTGAGGTTGGTGTCAATCCATCCCAAAAATCCTAGAGTTGTATCCAGAGTTCTATTCCACTATGCTGACACTTATGCACTATTTCTTTGAACCTCTCCCAAGCTTCAAACATCGTTTCAGTCTCATTCTGACAGAAATTGTGGATCTCTCTTCTAAACTTGCTTGTCTTTGCTGATGAGAAATATTTGTCAAGAAATTTTCTGGTCATCTAATCCCATGTTCTAATCGATCCATTAGGCAAGATTCGAAGCCAGTGCTATGCATCATCCTTGAGAGTGGAGGGGAATTCCCTTAAGTAGACTGCATCTTGTGACACACCTTTATATTGAAAGGTTTTCATGATCTCCTCGAAGTCCATCAGATGATTGTTTGGATCTTCGTTCATTTTTCCTCTGAAGACACATCTGTTTTGAAGGGTTTGAAGCAACCCTTACTTTAACTCAAAATTGTTGGCTGCAACTGGAGGAGGTCTCACACTTGTTAAACCTTGGTTGTAGACCGGCCTAGAGTAATCACCAAGTGGTATCCCTTGGCCTGGAGCTATGTTTCCAAACTGGTCTGGAACCAAAGGCTGATTCTGAGCTATTCTTCGAGATCTCTTCTCTTCATACGCAATATGTGCATCTCTGAGTGCTGCTTCTTCAGCATCTCTTGCAGTTTTCTCCCTTAGTTGGGCTACCTCTCTAGTAGCCAAATCAACATTATCAACATCTCCCGCCATCTTTTCTTTGGTTGAGGATTGCCCAACCGTTTCTATATTCTCAAGAAGATTTATTTACCTCCTCAACTGTCGTAGATGTCTCTCGATTTCTGGTTCGTATGGTTGCAATTCCTACCCGGAAGATCGGGTCATGCACTAATCTAACCTGTAGCCTGTGCACAGTCAAAGAAACACCCAAACATAAAAAGGAAAAAATAAAAGAAAAAGAAAAAGAAAAATTCCTGAATTAGCACTACAAACTATTTCAAACACTATTGATCGCCAATCCCCGGCAACGGCGCCAAAATTTGACGAGCTCAAAATACACACCTAAATATGCTCGCTAGTCAAAGATAGTATAGAAAATTATCGTATCCACAGGGATTGGAGTTAAATAGTATTTCATAGCTTGTAGCTAGATTGCTATCCAAGATGATAAACAATTGAGATTATATGATTAAGAATTAAAATTAACTAAGACTCCAGATCTAATTGACTAATGACAATTGAACAAAAGTATGCAAAGAAGATATTATTGGGAGAAGATAGCAATAGGAGAAAATAGGGGTTGATTGGATAGGTGCAAGATAATTGTCTGGTATTTAACTCTCGTTAATTCACTTCTAATGTTCAAGTGAATCTAACTCTGAACTGCCTCATTCTTCTTGGAATCCACCTTAATCCCCTCACTGGATACCATGTGGCCTAAGAATGCCACCGAGTATAACCAAAACTTGCACTTGGAGAATTTAGCATATAGCTTCTTCTCCCTCAAAGTCTAGAGCATGATCCTCAAATATTGCTCATGATCCTCCTGGATACGGGAATACACTAATATATCATCAATGAAAAGTATGATGAAGGAATCAATATAGGGCTAGAATACGATGTTCATCAAGTGTATAAAAGCTGATGGGGCATTGGTGAGCCTAAAAGATATCACCAGAAACTCATAGTTACCATAGCGGGTCCTAAAAGCCATCTTTGGAATATCTAAATCCTGGATCTTCAACTAATGGTACCTCGATCTCAAATTAATTTTCGAGAATACCCTAACACTCTTAAAATGATCAAACAAATCATGAATATGCGGTAGTTGATACTTGTTCTTGATAGTAACCTTGTTCAGCTGTCTGTAGTCAATGCACATCCGCATAGAACCATCCTTCTTCTTTACAAATAGTACTGGTGCACCCCCAAGGTAACACACTAGGCCTGATGAAACCCTTATCAAGTAACTCATGTAAATGTTCCTTCAACTCTTTCAACACTACTGGTGTCATGCGATACAGTGGAATAGAGATGGGAGGAGTGCTCGACGCCAAATCAATGTCCCTCGGGTGGCATGCTTGATATGTTCTACAGGAAACACATCTGGAAACTCCCTCACTACCGAAATTGACTCAACAGTAGGAGTATTAGCACTAACATCCTTCACGAAGGCCAAATATGCCAAACACACCTTCCCAACCATTCGTTGAGCCTTCAAATATAAAATCACTCTATAAGGAGTATGTCCAAGAGAACCTCTCCACTCCAACCTAGGCAACCCGGGCATCGCTAATGTCACGGTCTTATCGTGACAATCAAGAATAGCATGGTATGGAGATAGCCAATTCTTACCCAAAATCACCTCAAAATCAACCATACTGGGCAATAAAAGATAGACTCTAGTCTCATAACTCCCATAGTGACCACACACGACTGGAATACACCATCCATCATAATAGAATCATCAATAAGTGTAGATACATGAACAGGCATATCTAAAGAATAACGAGACATATCCAAATAACAAACAAAATAGGACGACACGTAAAAGTAATTTGAACCAGGGTCAAATAGCGTTGAAGCATACTTGTGGCACACTATAACAATACTTGTAATCATGGTATCAGAAGCAACTCCCTATGGCCTAGCAGAAGATGTGTACCAATAGGCCTGACGATCGCCTGACCGACCTACCCCTCTACAATGACCTCAAGCCGACTGAGCCTCACCCCGAGCTGGTTGTGCGGATACTGTATCTACTGGTGCTAAAGTCATAGGGTGCGAGCTCTGCTATGGGACCCTAATCAGAAGTATGGGGCAATCCCTCTTAAGATGACTCAAGTCTCCACACTCGAAGCAATCGTTCCTCTGACAAAGGTGTTGACCCTAATAACTGTATGTTGAACCCTGTGTAGATGGAACACGGTAAGAACTTTGTGCCGGCAGTGCACTAAATGATAATTGGACTAGGGGAGCATTATATGAATTATTTCTAACTAATAAACCATGAGGAATATGATGAGTGGCCTAAGTGGGCCTAAAAGGGCGACCTCTATTGTAATGTGATTGGCCTCAGAATAAGGCACTGATAAAACCATCCAAACCACTGGGCCTCTTGTCTCCCACTCCTCTCGCTCAAGCATGTGAACATGCTCTAACCGTATAGAAATCTTAACCACCTGGTCAAACCTAACATCTATCTCGGCCTCTCGAGCCAAACTGTAATGTAGACCATAATTGAGTCCATCAATGAACCTCTTGATCTTCTCCCTCTCAATGGGAACCAACCATACTGCATGACGTGCCAAATTTGTGAATCTCATGTTGCACTGGGTCACACACATATCCCCCTAGCATAGCTACTCAAACTCCCTATGCAACTCCTCTCTACGATTCTGTGGGACAAACTTTTCTAAGAAGAGAACTGAGAACTGATGCCATGTAAGTGGTGTGGCACTAGCTGTCCTGTAGGATGCCCCTTTTAGCTGAAAAGTAGTAATGGAAACCCCACTGGTATCTACAATACCCGTTGTGTGAAGAATCTGATGACACCGATCCAGAAAACTCTAAGCATCCTTTGACTCTCCTCCACTGAACTCGCGAGGGTCAAGCCTCTTAAATCGCTCTATCCTCTTTTGCTCCTAAATAGACATATATGGACCAACCTCAGCCTGAGAAACGACAATTGGCTGAACTGGTAACACCCCCGGTGTCTGATAACCCTAAACTAGCTACTCCGGTGTACGAGCGGTGGGAGTTTGGGCTCGTCCCCCAGCCTGTGAGGTATGGGTGCAACTGATATTATACCTGCCTGAGCAAGATCCTACAAATGCTCAAGATCTGAGCCAAGGCCTCCTGAAGACTAGGTATAACAATAAGTATCATTGGTTGACAAGCTCAAAATACACACCAAAATATGCTTGCTTGTCAAAGATAGTATAGAAAATTATCGTATCCACAAGGATTGTAGTTAAACAACATTTTTTCGTAGCTTGCAGCTAGATTGCTATCCAAGATGATCAACAATTGAGATTATATGATTAAGAACTAAAATTAACTAAGACTCTAGATCTAATTTACTAATGACAATTGAACAAAAGTAAGCAAAGAAGATATCAATGGGAGAAAATAGGGGTTGATTGGATAGGTGTAAGATAATTATCTGGTATTTAACTCTCGTTAATTCACTTCTAATGTTCAAGTGAATCTATCGAATTCACTCAATTATTAGTTCAAACGTTTAGTAGAAACTCCTCTCTCAATTAAGTTTCAACCTCACAATATGAACCAATTTATGCTCGGTGAAGATATGCACAAATTCATAGTGGATTGGTCTTTAGGAGAACCTCTTTCGATTATCCTCCTAACTAGGTCTAAACAATAATTCAACTAGTCTCTTTCGATTACTAAAAAGAATCAATAAATTCAACCAACAAGATGATGCAAAAATATCACAAGTTATGCATCTCTCGATTACATGAACATGTGAATATATATGCAATAATTAAAATAACCAAAATAATTCAATACATAAAAACTAGAGTTAATATCCACAAACAATCACCAAAATACCAAATCCATCAATCCCTAAAGAGAACTACTCCATAGATATGGAGTAATTCATCACAAATATAAAGAAAAGCATTAAACCATCCAAACTTTTGTCTTGAGTGAGGATTGAATGATGAATTCCTTGTGCTTTGGATTCTCCACTTTCTATCTAGGCTACTTAGGTCTTTGATGTGTCAAAAGTCCCGAAAATATCATTTTTCCATGTATTTATACCAAGTAGGATCGGGCCCAAATGAAATCACCCTTTCCTAGCCGAAATAGGAAAACTTGCAAACTTATTGTATTTCATGTGTCACACTGTGCGTAGCAGGGTGCGTAGCATTAGTGCTTTTTCCTGGCAGACCCCAAAAACCTAGTCTCTGAAGTTTGCTATTTTCTGATAGATGTTTACACTGATGCATCGCCTAGTGCGTCGTACTAGTGCATTTTTTCAGCAGATTATTCTTCCTTGAATTTTGACGCCCATAAGTGATCCTCGACCCCCGAACACGATTTCGGTATTTTCCTTTGGGATTTACTCAGACTTCAAAGCTCCAATTAGCTCGAATTAGTTCCATAACATCTAAATAGCTCGGAATCACTCCTATAAGGCATAAAGTACACAATTAGTGCAAAACACTAGCAATAAACACTCAAACTCAATTAAAGTGCAGAAAATTGGAATGTATTAAGAGACTAAAACATGGGATTATAGCCTACCATCACCGATGTCTGAGATTGTCCCACCCACGCAACAGTATCCAGAACCTGCTCCTCCACTGGAGCGACTGGTGGCTCCACATGTGCTGATGTAGATGTAGTGAGAACCCCACCTCGGCCCGAGCCTCTCGCGGCCCTGACTAGTAGTACTGGTGCCTTCCAGCCCGATCCGGCTGAACGTGTCCTCACCATCTATGAGAGAATAGAAGAATAAGGGTTCAAACTTCAAAATTAATAAATTTTCACGGCAAGAATGCAAGAAAGAGAAGTTTTTCCTAATAGTTAGGTAGCCTCTCGAAGATATTTGAAAGACTCTACTAAACATGCTCATGACAAGTAGAACCTATTAACCTAGGTCTCTGATAGCAACTTGTCACAACCCAAAACCACCAACAAGTCGTGATCGTGCCTAACGCACTTGCTAGGCAAGTCGAACCACAACAATAACGAATCATAATAACATAAATGATGAAAATATTACAAGTCTAAAGCCATCAACATAACATAATAGCGTCGATACATAATAAATCCCCCAGAACTAATAAATATAGAATCATGAGCTCTAAAATATGAATACAAGTCTGAAATACAAAATAACAATATTGTTTGAATGAAAGACAACAGTACAAAATGAAAAGAGATGCCAAAACTGCGAACGCGATGTAGCTCTACCTCGTCTCTCCCAAGATAACTCAGCAATAATCCTCAGCTACTGGTAACTCGGTCCAGCACCTGAATCTGCACAATTATGTGCAGAGTGTGGTATGAGTACAATCAACCCCACGTACTAAGCAAGAATTATAAATGATACTCGCTAAACGCTTATATAGTTCATAACTCCAACAAGTACAAAACAATAATATGACCAATTCATGAATCACAAATAGAAGCTGCCTTGGTGCACACAATAACATAACGTACTCTGCTCAATCAACAATCTAGCATATAAAGAAGATATGCAAAACAATCAGGTAAACAACCAAGGAAATTGTAAGTAAAGATGAAATGCAATAACCAAATCAAACACTAGCCAGCTTTTCCCCATAATCTCAATAATCAAACCAAACCACTTATCAGTTTTCCTCAAATCACGTGTACACCATCAAGAAGAAACATGAGACGGTGAAGCTAGGGGGATGGATCCATATCCACACGTTGTGTGGACAAATCACGTATTGTACGGACAACTAACATGCTAATAATATATCAACCGCACAGACAAATCACGTGTTGCATGGACAACTCACTAGCCAATAAGAGCAATATCTCGGATCCACACAAATAACTTACATGCTCAATATCATAATCCGCCATGCGTGGTCACAGGCTCAATATCACAATCCGTCCAGCATGATTACAAGCTCAATATCATAATCCGCCCGGCGTGGTCACACTCTTAATATCATAATCCGCCCGGTGTGGTCACACGCTTAATATCACAATCTGTCTGGTGTGGTCACATGCTCAATATCACAATCCACCTGGCATGGTCACATGCTCAATATCACAATCCACCAGGCGTGGTCACATGCACCAGTCCAATCCATATCATACAAAAAGCATATATACAAGAATATATGTACATAAACAATGGATATCAAAGTAAAATATCATGGACTAATATAAGTATTATGCTAAGGTGTAGGCATGTGCAAAGTGTATTACCATATTTCAAAATTAGGCGATTATGCCACCAAATAGTAATTTACATTTTTGAATAGGATATTAATCAACAAATAACCTCTAACATGATTCAATTAGCTCAAAAAGGGATGTACATCATAAGAAGCATGATAGAATGAAGCTTAAAAACCAATTCAAGGCATATCATAGCCTAATCACTACCCCGAGCATGGATAATATCCTGATGCACACATATGGGCTCAATCCCACACATGTGCACCACCCATAGCACATAGTTATCACAAAAAACTTAGGCAAATGGTGCCTCAACCATGTTTAGGTAATATACTTACCTCAATCAAGCCAAATCAGTGCTCTAAGAAGCCCTTCTCGCGTGAATCAACCTCTGGACGGCTTGAATCTAGCCAAAATAACTTACTATTATCAACAAAAGCCGTAGGAAAGAATTCCAAATAATAAAGATAAGATCTTAAATCAATTATGCAAAGTCAACCCAAAAGGTAACCCCAGGCCCGTACCTCGGAACCCTACAAAAATCAAATATTCTGAAGACCGTTTTGATATGAGTCCAAATATATGTGTTTCATCCAATTCTCCTACCTCAAATCATCAAATCTCACTCTCCAAAATCATAGTCCAAAACTCCTCCAAATCCCACCTTTAATTCATATAAATTAGGTGTAATAATCTATGGGTAATCAATGTCTAACACCAAAATCAAGTAAGGATCACTTACCCATTAACCTGGGATGAAAAGCCCTCCAAAAAATGCCTCCAACCGAGCTCCACATCTCCAAAAATGAGGAAATAGCCTAACCCTTGGATATTAATATTCTTCCCAGCTAAACCGTATCTGCGATTACTTGACCGCATTTGAGGCTCTGCTTCTGTGGACAGAAACCCGCATCTGCGGACAGAAACCTGCATTTGCAGACAAAAGCTTGCATCTGCGGTCCAACTCAATTCCCACACTTTCCGCTTCTGCGGCCAACCCATCACACCTGTGCTCACTCATTTGCGGTCCATCATCGCATATGCGACCTCGCACCTGCGCCCAGCCTTCTGAATTTGCAGTCTTCCCCAGTCTCTAACCTTGTCCACTTCTGCGGCCCCCTGCCCGCACCTACGAACCTATACTTGTGGCCAATCCTTAGCAGGTGCGAAAACACCAGAAATCAGAACTCTCAACAAGGCCAACTCAAATTGATATAATTCGAGACACATCTGAAGCCCCCGAGACCCCATCCAAACAACCAGCTAATCCCAAGACCCAACACGAACCTACTTGAGGCCTAAAATCCGACAAAACAACATCAAAATCATGAATCGCACCTCAATTATAGCCCAAGAAACTAATAGACTTCCAACATCCAAAACTCATGTCGAACCACATCAGATCAATTTGAAATGACCTCAAATTTTGCATGCAAGTCCCAAATGACACAATTGAGCTATCCCAATTTCCGGGACCAAAATCCGAACCCGATATCAAGAAAGTCAACTCTTGGTCAAACCTATCAACCTTTCAACTTTTGCAATTTAATCCAAAATGACCTAGGAACATCCAAATCAAAATCTGGACATATGCCTAAGTCCAAAATCACCATACGAAGCTATTAGAACTATCAACATACCAATCTAAAGGCGTCTACACAAAAGTCAAACTCTGATCAACTCTTACAACTTAAGCATCTAACTAAGGGAATAAGTGTCCCAACTCAACTCAAAATCTCCACGAACCCAAACTAGCCACCCCGGCAAGTGACGTAACTATAAATATACATATGTAAAGTATCAAATAAGATAAACATGGATAAAGTACTCAAAATGACCAGTCGGGTCATTACAAATTACATCACCAAAATAAGAGTACTATCATAATTGGTAATTACATCATCAAAATATTATTGATAGTTTTCAGAAACACCACTGATATTGTCCCTTCCTTGGCTCCAACTTGCTTCTCTTTTTTTGACATTCCATTTCCATCTAATTTGTAGTCATAATAGCTTTTCCCTTCCAAGTAAAGTCGTTTGGTGAGTAAGGAATATTTATTGGTATACAAACACCTACATGATTGCCTCTGATGTTGATTTCCCTCATAGCAGTTGGTATTGTTTGTTGCTTCCTCTTTTGAAGTCTAATGAGGGTTTCTGAGACAACCTTAGGCCTTAGAATATGGTATTCTTCATCATCTAAATCTGAAATTTGTGTAGACATGAATATACCAGTGCTGGTTTGACTGTTTTGTGTCTCCTGGGGGGCTGACAAATAAATGTCTTCTTCAGTTGGATTCCTTACTTCTTCATCAATTAAAACCCTTCAAGCATGCTTCTCCTTTCCCTTGGGGACCGCTTTTTCTTGTCTTGGCTGCCACATAAAAATCAGTTAGAGGGTCCCTTATATGAAATTTTCTTGGTTTCCTTATCCACAATTGCCCGAGCTAAAGGGTAGAAATGGTTTGTATTGTCTTGACCAACTATAACTAATAACTGTCCCTTAGCTTTTCCTTTTAGAAAAGTACCATCTAACCCAATAAAAGGTTCTTGAACCTTGTTTAAAATCCAAATTCAGTGCATTGAAGCAGATGTACATCCTGAGAAACTTTCTTTTGCCTTGTGAAAGTGCCTCTTTAGACAGATTAATCACAACATCAGAGCCTGGATTGGACTCCCTCAGTTCATTGACATAAGCTTCCGATTTGATGTAACCATCACTAAAGCTCCCTTCCAATATTTCAAGGACTATACTTTTAGCTCTCTTACACTTTGCTTGACTGGAATTTAAATCAAAAACCCTTTCAATTTATCTCTCATTTCCTTAACCTTCATTTTTGGATTATCTTGTAACTCTCTCTTGAAATAGTGAGCTATTGTGGTGTATTTTACCATACTATTATCAAATGCTAGCCCACAATCTTCATGAGGCCTTAAGGTTTTGATTGTAACCCCAGGACTTTTCCCATCCCCAAATATGACATACAAATGAGCACCCTTCATCAGCATATTCATACCTCAACCTTTGTATGTCACTTTTATCTACCCTTAACTTTTTCTTGGTAGCCAGTGCATAAAGTTTTCTTGTATGTATTTGAAAGGCATCACTATAACTAGCTCTTTGAAGTCATGCAGACCCTCAGACGAATCTTTTTTATTTTGTGCATCAATTGACTCTAATTCTTCAAAATCATACTCTTCAGAATCATCCACATGTTCAAGCTCACTCTCACCCTCACTACAATCTGTTCCAGCTTTACTAATTCTAGATAAAAAAGATTCAACATTTTGTGATATATTTCGAACTTGTCACGACCCAAAATTCCAACCAACCAGGGTCGTGATGGCACTTAACACCGCTTGCTAGGAAAGCCAACATAGTAAGATAAAGCGAAAAGAAAAGCAATAAATATTTGACAGCTGAATGAATAACAAAATGTAAAGCAACTCTATGATAACATAATAAGTTCTAAAACCAATAACAACGTAGACCACCCAAGATTTGGTGTCATAAGTACATGAGCATCTAGACCCAACGAAATACAAGGTTCTGAAAAAACTACAACCCTGTCAAAAAAATGGAACTAGTACAATGAAAATAGGAAAGTGACTCTTAAGGCTTGCGAATGAGATACAACTCTACCTTGAATCATTGTGTGGTATCTGCTAAGTACCTCGCGGGACTCGCTGGTGCCAATGTCAAAATCTGCCGAAGAAGTGCAGAAGTGTAGTATAAGTACAATCGACCCAATATACTTAGTAAGTGTTGAGTCTAACCCTGACGGGGTAGTGACGAGGCTAAGACAAGATACCTACTAAAAAACTATGCAATCATATACATAAAACAACATAATAACAATAAAGCGTCAAAAGTAACAATATGGTAGGGACATATAGAAAGGGACAATAAGTGGAATAATAAATAGGAATCGCCAAGTAAACCTCTTTCAAAATAAGCTCAAAAACCATCAAGTCAAGTTCACACTTCGAATATCAAGTCAAAGTAACAAAATCAATAAATTATATGACATCACCCTTCGTGTTTTTACTCTCTTCCTCACCATATAACATAGAGGCAAGTGCACGGTATTACCCTTCACGATTTTACTCTCATCCTCACATGATCATAATAAAATGCATATGCATGACACCCTTCGTGCTTTAACCTCTCATGATAAATAAGCATGTGCACGACATCACCCTTCGTGTTTTTAACCTCACAATCACTCAATTAATGATATCAATATCTTAATTTTCCCATGATTTGGTGTCATAAATACATAGCAAATAGACTCAATTCTATCTTTATTTTCTCAAATCAAAGTTAACCATGATACTTATCTCTTTACGCAACCAAATAAATAATCAACCACGGCTTTTCCTTTCAAACAAGCCTCCAAATCAACCGAATCTAGCCAATTATCATTAAAATAATTCAAAACAAGCTTTAGAAACTACCCACAAATGAAAAGGGTTCAATCTTTAGCTAAATTAAAAAAGAAAACAAAAGTCAACCCCAGGCCCTCTTGATCAAAATCCGAGATTCGACCTAAATCTCGGTTACCGTTCACCCATGAGCCCGGTTACGTGATTTGTTTCTAAATTTAACCTCCATTTGACGTATAAATCTCAATTTTACAAATATCTCTAAATTCTACTCAAAACATTTAATTTCTACCTTGAAATTGATAGATTTTATGATAAAACTTCATGACAAGTAGTTGAAATTGATTGTAAACTAGTTAAAGGTGCTTACCAATGAATTTGGGAAGCAAAAGCTATCACGAAATCACCTCTATGGACTCTAGGGTTGAAAATGGTGTAAAATGAGCTAAGTCACATTTTTTCAACTTTTACCCAGCTGCAGACATCGCAATTGCGAACTCTTATTTGCAATTGCGATGCCCGAAATTGCAAAGCATTGATCGCAAATACGACCAGTGCAACAGAACCTCAAAAGTTGCAAATGCGACATAACCTTCGCATTTGCAAAGTGGTCCAAGAATCCCAGTCATCGCAAATCGAGAAAATGGTCGGAAAAGCGAAGACTATCCCTCCAACCCATGTTTCGCATTTGCGAACATGACATCACAAATACGAGGCTCGCAATTGCGATCAGGTTCTTGCAAATGTGAGACCTGCAACGTCACACCGGCAACTGCTGAGCATCAGCACTTCCAAACTCAATCATAACACATCCAAAACTCACCAGAGCCCCTCGAGATCCAATCTGAACATGCACACAAGTATAATAACATCACACAAACTCGCTCGCTCACTCAAATCATCAAAATAACATCAAACATCAAGAATCAGTCATCAAAACTCAAATTATCAACATTGAAACTTATTTTTCCAATTATTCACATAATGCACTGAAACGCACTCGGGTCACTCGGGACCCCAACCAAACGTGCGTACAAGTCCAAAAGTGTTATACGAACCTACCTAAATTGTCAAAATACTGATCTGGGGTCGTTTACTAAGAACATTGACCGGGTCAACCCAAATCTTATTTTAAGTCAAAAATCTCATTTTCTTTAAAATTTCACACGAAACCCTTTTTAGAAAATGACACAGACCACGCGCACAAGTCATAAATCATCACGTAGAGCTATGAGAGGTCTCGGAACACAAAAATAAAGGCTAGTACTCAATACGACCTATCGGGTTATCATATTCTCCTCCTCTAAAAGTAATGTTCATCCACGAATGAACATAGAAATGTACCTGGACTAGTAAAGAGGTGTGGGTATCTTCTTCGCATATCGGACTTGGACTCCCACATAGCCTCCTCAATCGACTAATCTCTCCATTGTACTTTTATAGATGGAAAACTCTTAGACCGTAACTTTTGAACCTGTCGGCTTAGAATAGCCACCGACTCTTCCTCATAGGTCAAATTCTCATCAAGCTGCACTGTGCTAAAGTATAAAATAGTTACCTATCCTTATGGTACTTCTGAAGCATGGAAACGTGAAATACGGATGTACCCCTTCTAGGCTAGGAGGCAATGCGAGCCTATAAGAAACCTCCCTAACACTCTCCAAGATCTAAAATGGGGCAATAAACCTTGGGCTCAACTTTCCCTTATCCCCAAAATACATCACACCCTTCATAGGCGACACTCAGAGAAGAACCTTCTCACTTACCATGTCGGCCACATCTCGAACCTTTTGGTCCGCATAACTCTTTTGCCTGGACTGAGCTGTACGAAGTCATTCGTGAATCATCTTAACATTATCCAAAGCATCACGAACCAAATCGATGCCCAACAATCTAGTCTCGTTGGTCTCAAACCAACCAACCTACTAACGACATCGCCTCTCATACAAGGACTTGTACGGAGCCATCTGGTATCTTGACTGATAGTTGTTATTGTAGGCAAACTCTGCTAGAGGTAAACATTGGTCCCATTGACCTCTGAAATCCATAGATCATGCCCGCAGTATGTCCTCCAATATTTGAATAGTGTGCACGGACTGTCCGTCCATCTGAGATAAAATATGATACTCAACTCGACCCACATGCTCAACTCACGTTGCACGACTCTCCAAAATTGTAATGTGAAATGCATGCCCCTGTCCAAAATGATGGAGATGGGCACGTCGTGCGGGCAGATAATCTCCCGGATGTAAATCTCATCCAACCACTCTAAAGAATAGGAAGTCATCACCAGAATAAAGTGTGTGAACTTAGTCAATCGGTCCACAATACCCCAAACTACATCATTCTTCCTCATGGTGCATGGTAAGCCTACCAAAACAATCCATAGTAATGCGCTCCCAATTTCATTCTAGTATCCACAATCTTTGAGTCAGCCCACCCATTTTGTTTATGCTCATACTTCACCTATTGATAATTCAAACACTTAGAGACATGATTGACAATATCTTTCTTCATTCTCTGCCACCAATAATGTTGTTTCAAGTCATGGTACATCTTTGTAACACTTGGGTGAATGGAATAGCATGAAGTTTGAGACTCATAAAGGATCAGCTCTCTCAACCCATCAACATTTGGAAGACAAATCCGACCCTGAATCCGCACAACACCATCATCTCCAATCACAACCTCCTTGGCACCACCCCGCTGCACCATGTCTTTCAACATCAACAAGTGAGGATCATCAACATGGAGAGCCTTGATGCACTCCAACAACGATGAATGTGCCACAACACAAGAAAGAACTTGTCTAGGCTCCGAAATATCCAATCTCATGAACTGATTGGCCAGAGCCTGAACATCCATGGCTAATGGCCTTTAAACTGTCGGTATATATGTCAAACTACACATGCTCTTTGCCTTCCTACTCAATGCATAAACCACTACATTGGCCTTCCCTGGATGATATAATATGGTGATATCATAGTCCTTCAGTAACTCTAACCATCTCTGTTGTCGCAAATTAAGGTCTTTCTGCTTGAACAGGTGTTGGAGACTCCGATGGTCGGTATTCACCTCACATGGAATGTCATATAGATAGTGCCTCTAAATCTTCAACGCATGAACAATGGCTTCCAACTCTAAGTCATGCATAGGGTAATTCTTCTTATGAACCTTCAACTGTCGAGATGCGTAGACAATCACCCTACCACCCTACATCAATACCATGCCAAGTCATATACATGATGCATCACAATACATATTATAAGATCCTGAACCCGTAGGCAACACCAATACTGGGTTGAAATCAATGCAGTCTTGAGCCTTTAAAACCTCACCTCAAACTCGTCAGACCATCTAATAATAGCATCCTTCTCGGTCAACCTGGTCAATAGGGCTTAGATAGATGAAAAACCCTCAACGAACCGACAATAATAACTTGCTAAACCCAAGAAGCTCTAAATCTCTGTAGTTGAAGTAGGTCTAGGCCAGTTCTGAACTGCCTCAATCTTCTTAAGATTTACCTTAATGACCTCAAAAGGCACAACATGGCCTAAAAAGGCAACCGAGTCCAACTAGAACTCACATTACAAAAACTTGGCATATAACTGACGATCCCCAAGAGTCTGAAGTATAATCCATAGATGTTGCTCATGCTCCTCTCGACTGCGGAAGTTAACCAAAATATTATCAAAGAAGACGATCACAAAAAAAACAAATGAGGATTGAACACCAAGTTCATCAAATCCATTAAGGTTGTTGTCATTAGTCAAGCCAAATGACATTACTAAGAACTCATAGTGAACATACCGAATACGAAAACTTGCCTTAGGGACATTCGATGCCTTGATCGTCACCTGAGGGTAGCCCGACCTCAAATCAATCTTGGAAAATACCTCGGCACCCTGAAGTTGGTCAAATAAGTCATCAAATCAACATATACTTGTTCTTGATAGTGACCTTGTTCAACTAGCGATAATCTATGCACATCCTCATCGATCTGTCCTTCTTCTTCACAAACAATACCAGTGCAACCCAAGGTGAGACACTAGGTTTAATGAATCCCTTGTCAAGCAAATCCCGCAACTGTTCCTTTAATTATTTTAACTCAATTAGGGCCATATGGTATGGTGGAATAAAAATTGGATAAGTGCTCAGAACCTAGTTAATGCAAAAATAGATATCTCTATCGGGTGGCATACGCGGCAAGTCTGTAGGAAACACCTCTGGGAACCCTAGCATAGCTAACATCATAGTCTTGGTGTGACAATCCAAGATAGCATGATATGGTGACAACCAATCCATGCCAAAATCACATCAAAATCCACCATATCAAGTGATAGAAGGTCAACCCTAGTCTCATAACACCCGATAGTGACCAAACAGGAACGATAGGCCTAGTCCACTATAATAAAATCCCTAACGGGTGTGGAAACATAAACAGGAGTACTCAAAGAATCACGAGACATATTTAAATATGAAGCAAAATAGGATGACACACACGAATATATAGAGCTTGGATGAAATAAAACTGATGTATCTCTATGGCAAATCAGAAAAATACATATGATGACTGCATTAGACGACTTCGCCTCAGGTCTAGTTAAGAATGCATAGCAATGGGGGCGAGCCCCGCCAATCTGACATCTACCTCTTAGACGGTATCTCACTGGTTGGCCTCTACCTTTAATGGCCTGACCACTACCTCGGGCTTCTTGACCCCTACCTCTAGCTTGCTGATCGGGTGGTGGAGCAACCGATGCTAGAACTATGGCACGACTACCCTGTTGTGCCATGCTACTCTCTAACCTATGCCAAAACCTCATGACGTGCCTCAGATCTCCACAAGTATAACAAGTCCTCAACTAATGTTACTGCTGACCCTGGAACTGACCCTTTTGACCTAAATAACCACCCTGATAACTCTGAATCGGTGGTGCACTGATGGGAGCTGAAGGTGCACTGTATGGTAATTGCTCAGGACGAGACCCATAAGAACAACGATTGCCCAAAGCACAATGTGATACCTGAAGCGATGACTAAATCGGCCTAACAGGATGGCCTCTACTAAATAAGCCCCTGCCTCCAAATGAGGCACCACTGAAACTATTGAAATGACGAGGCCTATTCTCAAATGTCAATACTCTACCTTGACCATGAATCCTCTTAACCCGCCTAGTGATCTACATAACTAGAGTAAAACAAAGATCATCCTCAACCTCTCTTACATCTATAGCCTAATGTCGTGAGTAAGGTTATCTATAAATATCTGCACCCTCTGCCTCTCAGTAGGGATCATGATAGCACCATGGTATGATAGATCCACAAATATGGTCTCATGCTGGGTAAAGGTCATGCTACCCTACTGGAGGCGTTCAAACTAACAGCGTAAGTCCTCTCTCTAAGTGAAGGGGATGAACTTCTCCAAGAATAGCTGTGAGAACTGAGCCCAAATGAGGGGAGGTGAACCTACTGGTCTGCCCCGAACATAATCCTGCCACAACCGCTTGGCAGAGCCATGCATCTTAAACACCGCGAAGTCAATTCCATTGGACTCTACTATACCCATGTTTCGCAATACCTCATGGAAACTATCCAATAAATACTGGGGGTCCTCAACACATGTAACCCTAAACCGAATAGGAAACAACTTGGTGAATTTTTCCAGTCTCTTTAGCCCCTCGGATGACATCGTGAGTCCCTCTATGGACTGTGTAGTAATAACAGGCTTAACTACTCCAACTGGTGAAACTGCCAGAGTTTGATATTCGTGAGCCATCTTCTCTAGAGTATGAGTAGCAGGGGCCTGGGCTCCTACCCCAGCCTGAGAGATGGCTTGTGCCATAGGGAACACATCACCATGGGACACACTCTCCAAAAGGCCCACCAGGTAGACTAGGGCGTCCTAAAGTAATTGGGTAAACTTGAACCCCTCTGGAACCTGACCTGACCATACTGGCACAGCCGGAACAGGGATCGCCTCATCATGATCAATCTAAGGCTCTGCAATAGGTGATGTTGTACATGCTCTACCTTGGCCCCAGCCCTTACCCCTAGTAGTGGTTGTATCCTGGGGCTCCGACTCCTGATTAGCTACTGATGTAGTACGTGTCCTCACTATCTGTGAGAGAATAAGAATAGAATAATTCAAACTCAATGATAGAATACAGTCGCACGATAGAGAAATAAAGAGAGTTATATATCCTAAAGCCATATAGCCTTTAGAATATAAGTAGAATTGTCTTTGTACCGATCCTCAAGACTTTACTAAGCTTGCTCAAGACTCGCGAGACCTAGGAGACCTAGTGCTCTAATACCAACTTATCATGACCCAAAATCCTAACCAATCGGGGTCGTGATGGTGCCTAACACTACTGGCTAGGAAGGCCAATGCAACAAGATAAAGTGAAAAGATAAGCAATAAATATTTGATAGTTGAACGAATAACATAATATAAAGTAACTCTGTGATAACATAATAAGATATAAAACCAACAACAAACGTAGACCACCCCTAGATTTGGTGTCACAAGTACATGAGTGTCTAGATCCAACTAAATACAAGGTTTTGAAATAAATACAACACTTTCCTAAATAATATGGAACCAGTACAATAAAAATAGGAAAGTGACTATGAAGACTGCGAACGGGATGCAGCTCTACCTTGAATCACTGTCTGGTATCCGCTAAGTACCTCACGGGACTCCGTTGGTACCAATGTCAAAATCTATGCAAGAACTTTATATATAGCACATGTTTTACATGCACTATATGTTAACGGCCAGTTATCCCGTTAACGCATAGCGCATGTAATACATGGTCTATACTGCATATAATGACTCCCTTGATGATTAACAGTATAATGCATGAAATACTTGTGATATACGTATGGCACTATTACATGCTCTATATGATCATTTCAGGTGCCTAAGGAATTTATAGTTGCTTACTTATGGCTGAATGTTCATTCTTGAAAAAATCATTCTTTAGTGAATTTGAACCAATTTTCCTTTGTTCTTCCACATCCTTTATACATCCCTTCATCTCCATCAATATATAAAAGTTCGTTTTGAATCTTGTTACAATGTCTGATGAGCAAAAAATTAGGGTTGTGTTATATTGGGGTGGTGACGCTGTGATGGAGAATAACTAGGTGCACTATAGTTATTTTTCATAGTGTATTATTAAGGTACCACTCACACTGGAGTAAACCAAATTGGTATCTCTAATTTGTAAAAGAATGAATGTGAGTAAATGTTCGGTTAATCTTAAGGTAACCGGAAGATATCCGTATTCACTTACTCCAAAAGGTGTGGCTTGTTATGCCGAGTTTAACATTGACGACGATAAACCTCTGCACGATCTTTTGAGGACTCTGGATAAACAAAGGTATATTCTTATGTTAAGTCTAAAGACGTTACAAGACTGATGTTCCGTAAACTACGGCTAACACTCAACCATCATGTCATGTTTTTGGAGATGTTTTATCCGGATAGGTTTCGTATAAAAGATTCTGGCCAGATCTAAGCTTATCTCCACGAGTTAATTAGGAGCGAGGACACAACTTCTTGCCAATGTAATAGCATGGAGGGTCGCTAAGTTTACATAATTCACATGTCGAGCGGTAAATTAAAATTTACCTTGTTGTGATATAACTATTTATTTTATGTATAATAATAGTAATAACTCTTATTTCTTTTATAGGGTTACTGGACAAATATGAATTTTACAAGTTATGAACCAACCAACAGTTGGAATCTACCTACTTCTGGAGGGATGGATCGTGTTGGTCCATCCTTGAGTCATCAGAAATTTGATAATGTGCATCATAGGCTATCTATAAATTATGAATGGTACATTTAAGTGATAAAGTTAATATATTATGTTGAAATATAAAAAATGTTAATTATTTGATTGATTATGCAGGGAAAATGAGCAACATGACGGTCTTGTCCTAACTCAGTGGAGCATTGGATATGGCAGATGCATAGAGTAAGGAAGATGATAGTGATTATGACAACAATGATGATGAGTCAGGCGATCAAGTACCATTCTCTGATGAGAGCGACGATTAGGAACCACACTTCACATATGAGAGTGACAATGAGCAACCAGATTTGACGATGGAGCATGTTGCCACCACTTAGCATGTTCCGTATATGCATACTCCGTGGTGTACAGGTTGCGTGTGCCTTTTATTCAAGAGAGATTCCCTACCTTGATCACTTGCCAAATATTCCATATGTGGATGCCCTCACAAGGGATCTTGATGAAATTCGTACAACAATGTGGGATGAAAGTAGACCAACAGAGATCTACAAAAATATGCTTTTCATTGACAACGCTTGCCTCAGTAGGGCTGTGCGAATTTACAGCATAAAAAATTATCATGAGATCGAGGTTACTGAGTCATCTAAAAAAACATATAAGGTGGTTTATCGTAGATGGGACCAAGGTTATAAGTGGATGCTGTATGGGAAAAATTTAAAAACTAATATGTGGGAGGTAGAGAAATACATTGGCAAGCATACTTGTAATATGGACACATTCAATGGGAATCATTTTAATTGGAAAGTTTATTTGATTTCCCTTTTCTTGATTACACACATTGAATCGCCCATAAGGTACAAAGTGAAGGAGTGCATAACATCATTTTCATAGGTAATAGGTGCACCATTACCAAAGATACGCATTTATCGGGCATAAACATGTGTTTCTGATTGTTTATGGCAACTGGGATAAGTCATTTGCGGCTCTACCGAGGTACATGACTACTTTGCAACCCTTTAATCCTAGGACAGTTGTTCAATGGAAGCAAGATCGGCATCCTAACATTCCAGAAAACATATTCAGGTATGTTTTCTGGGCATTTAAACCATCCATTTATGGTCTTGTTCATTCTCAACCAGTAATCCCCATAGATAGCACACGTGTGTATGGAAAGTATGATATAAAGATTTTGATTGTCGTTGGGGTAGATGCTAATGGACAAATATTTCCCTGCTCCTTTACTATTTGTGCCAATGAGAGTCAAGAGAATTGGACATAGTTTTTAAACCACTTGAAGGAGCATGTTGTGAGACAATGTTCAAGTATTTTTCTAATACTCGTTTGGCATGTTGGGATATTAAGTTTGGTGTGTGCTTTGGATCAATGGAAGGAATTGTACGGCTACTAACGTTACTATGTTAGGAACTTGAAGGCCAACTTCCAGCGGGCATATCTGAACAAAAGGTTGCATAATTTAATGTGGATGGTTGCAACAGATCATCAAGAGAGGAAATTCTTGATGTGGATAGATATGATTAGGTAGGAAAACGAAGAATCTTATATTTGGTTAGAGAGATCTTGAGATTGAGAAATGGACTCTGCATAAGGATGGTGGCAGAATATGGGAAATTTGGACTACAAATATCTCAGAGTCTTTCAATGGGTTGTTGAAGTCAGCTCGTGGACTGCCAGTCTGTGCCATGGTGCGGATGTCATTCAAGCAGCTAGCGGAGAGGTTCATTGATAGATTTCGTAGTGTATCCTCCTTGGTTGAAAAGGGTGTTAAAATTATGCCAAAACGGATGCAGCAGTATGAGCGTTATAGGAAGCGGTCATAGTGGCATACATATTTGCAATACTATAGTGATCGAAATATTTTTGAAGTTCGAACTAGTTTGCATCAAGGTCGCGGTAATAATACCCACACCATCAATGAAAGCACGCGATTATGTTCATATTGTAAATGGACAATTTATCGCATGCCATGAAGTGCTTTCAACATACTAGTTTTGCGGCGACGAGGTATGTATATAGAGAATATAGTGTGGTTGCATATGCAAGCACCTATAGCGGGCACTTCCAGCTAGTGGTGTGACTATCTAATAGGTCATTTTGAGTACTAGATTATTTTTTGTATTCCGAGACCTCTCATAGCTTCATTTCATGATATATAACTGGCGTGCATGGTTAGTGTCATTTTACGGGAAGCTTATGTGTAAAATTTAATGAAAATGAGATTTTTGGCTTCAAAAATGACTTGAGTTAACCACAGTCAATGTTTTTGGTAAACGATCCCGGATCAGTATTTTGACATTTCCAATAGGTTTGTATGATATTTTTGGACTTTTACACATATTTGGTTGGGGTCCCGAGTGACCTGAGCACGTTTCGGCGCATTATGTGAAAAATTGAAAATTTGAGTTTAAAGTTGGAAATCTTGAGTTTTAATGATTGATTCTTGATATTTGATATTATTTTGTTGATTTGAGATAGCGAGCAAGTTTGTCTGATATTGCTACACTTGTGTGAATGTTCGGATTAGAGCCCGAGGGGCTCGCGTGAGTTTCAGATGCGCTTTGGGATGTTTTGGACTGGTGATGCGACATATGATGTATTGAGGTTACAGGTCTTGCATTTGCGAAGACGTGATCGCAATTGCAGCCTCGCATTTGAGATGTTAGGCTCGCAAATGTGAAGATGGGCTGATTAGGAAAGCTTCACAATTGCGAAGCAGTGGTCGCATCTGCGAGCAGGTGAGTTTTGCTTTTGCGATCAAATTATCGCTTTTGCGGCGTGGAGGGTGGAGTAGAAGGATTTACAAATGTGAAGCCATGGACACTTTTGCGATGGGTGGGACGTCGCTAATGCGAAGTCTTGGGTCGCAAATACGATATCAGGGGCACAGAGGTTGTTCACTTTTCCGAACAGTTGTTCGTTTATACGAACATCATAATTGCGAATAGGAGTTCTCAATTGCGACCTATGCAGCTGGGTAAAAGTTTGCAAAATTGGGACTAAACTCATTATACACCACTTATCAACCCTAAACTCCCTAGAGGCGATTTTTAAATAGGAATTTCTTCCCAAATTCATTGGTAAGTAACTTTAACTTATTTTTAATCAATTTCAATTACTTTTTCATGAATTTTATTCTCAAATTTAGGAATTTCAAGTAGAAATTAGGGGTTTTGGGTAAATTTAGGAATTTTATAAAATTGAGATTTAGGCCTCAAATTAAGGTCGGATTTCGAAATAAAGTGCATATCCAGGCTCGGGGGTGAATGGGTAAGTGGGATTTGGTCCTAATCTCAGATTTTGACCACAAGGGTCTAGGTTGACTTTTTCAACTTAGTTAAATATTGAAACCTTTTTCATTCGTGGGGAGTTTCTAAAGCTTGTTTTGAATTGCTTGAACGATATTTAGCGAGATTCGGTTGGTCTGGAGGCTTGTTCTATCGGAAAAGTCGTGGTTGATTGTTGAATTATTCTGGAAAGAGGTAAGTGTTTTGGTTAACCTTGATTTGAGGAAAATAAGAAGAATCGAGTCTATTTGCTATGTGATTATGAGTTGGGGCGGCGTATATGCAAGGGTATGAGTGTATATGTGTGGGCCATGGGATAAGAATGAGGGTGGAATTTTCCTTACTTGTACAATGCCCTTTCGTGTATTTTGTTTTACATGCCTTAGATAGATTGTTATTCTTTGATTAGTCACTTTCAAGTTACTCTTTATGTTGAGATTATTGTGGTATTAGGTGTTGAGAACATGGAAATTGTTGATTGGTTGTTGGTACTAATTGTTGAAAGATTCTAATATGATGAATTGTGTTCAAATACTATTGTTGAAGTTGATTCGCTTCCCACCTTGCTCTGTATTGTGTTGTTGTAATTGTTTGGTGAGGAAGAATGAAAAGCACGAAGGGTGTTGCCGTGCATTATTTTCATATTGATATCACGAAGGGTGTTGCCGTGCATTATTTTCATATTGATATCATTACTTAAGTGAACGTGGGGATAAAGTACGAAGGGTGATGTCATGCACATGCTTTATTATTATTCTCATATGAGGATGAGAGTAAAAGCACGAAGGGTGATGACGTGCACGTGCTTTATTATTATTATCATGTGAGTATGAGAGTAAAAACACGAAGGGTGATGCGGTGCACTTGCTATTATACTATATGGTGAGGATGAAAGCAAAAACACGAAGGGTGATGCCATGTAATTTGTCAATTTTAGTGCTTTTACTTGATACTTGGAATGTGAACTTGTTTTGGTGATTTCGTTGCTTACTTTGGAAAGAGATTTACTTGGTGTTACATTACTTTATGTTTCGAATTGTTGTCCCTTTGGTATGTCCCTTTGGTATGTCCCTATCCCATTGTTACTTTTGATTTTTTACTTGTTATCCCGATACCTTTGATATATAACTGCATAGGTTTATGGTAAATGTTTTGTCTTAGCCTCGTCACTACCTCGTCGAGATTATGCTCAATATTTACTGGGTATATTAGGTCGGTTGTACTCATACTATACTTCTGCATTTCTAGTGCAGATCTTGATATTGGTACCAGCGGAGTCCAGAGAGGTCCTTAGCAGATACCAGGCAATGACTCAAGGTAGAGCTTCATTCCATTTGCAGGCCCTAGAGTAACTATCTTATTTTCATTGTATTGTTTCCACCTTATTTCGAATAGTGTTATATGTCTTTCAGAACACTGTATTTAGTTTGATCTAAAAGCTCATGTACTTTTGAATCCACATCTTGGGTTATTCGCATTAGATGTTGGTTTTATAGTTATTGTATTTATATCACAAATTGTCTTTTCGCCTTCTTATTATTCTATTGTCAGCCTTTTGTAGTGTTTCTTCTTATTTATCTGTTATGTGTTGGCTTCCCTAGCAAGCACTATTAGGCGCCATCACAACCCCGATTGGTTGGGATTTCAGGTCGTGACAAGTATCAGAGTATTAGATTGCCTAGGTCTCACGAGTCACGAGCAAGCTTAGTACAACCTTGAGGATCAGTACGGAGACATCCATACTTATCTTCTAGAGGCTATAAGGCTTTAGGAAATTTCACTTTCTTTCTTTCTCTATCATGCCGCTTTGTTCTATTTCTGAGTTTGAATCATTCTTTTCTTATTCTCTCACCGATGGTGAGGACACGTACAACATCTATAGCTAATCAAGAGCTAGAGCCCTAAACTGCAACCACTGCCAGGGGTAGGGGCTAAGGTAGAGCTAGAGGTAGGGTAGAGCTCAACCTAGAGGACTCGTAGTGGAACCTATTGTTGAGCCTCAAATAGAACATAGTAATGATATCCCTGTTCCGACCGAGCCAGTAGGACCAGCTCAGGTCCTAGAGGGGTTCACTGCCACCCTAGTGCTTCAGGACGCCTTAGTCCGCATGGTTGGCTTCATGAAGATTATGACCCAAGCTGGTGTATTTCCTGTGGCACCAACCATTTCTCAGGCCGAAGGAGGAGCCCAGACTCCCACTACTCACACTCTAGAGCATATGGCTCATGGGTATTAGAGCCTAGTATTTTTACTAGTTGGGGCAGTTCAGCCTGCTATTGCTACACAACCCGGGGAGAGACCCGCGATGTCAGCTGAGGGGCTGAAGAGGTTGGACAAGTTCACCAAGTTATTTCCCCCTCACTTTAGTGGTATAAATTTTGAGGGCCCCCAGGATTCCTTGGACTGTTGCCATGACATATTACGCAACATAGGTATAGTAGAGTCCAACGAAGTTGACTTTATAGTGTTTCAGATGCATGGTTCTGCCAAGAGGTGGTGGTAGGTATACGTTCAGGGTAGGCCAACAGGTTCACCTCCTCTCACATAGGCTCAATCTTCGTAGTTGTTCATTCCCTTCACTCGAATAGAGGAGTTCCACAGTTAGTTTGAGCACCTTCAGCAGGGTAGCGTGACTGTTAGTTAGTATGAGACCTGATTTGTGGATCTATCAAGCCATGCGACTATCCTGATCCATATATATGGGCTTATATATGGTATCAGACTACAGATGTCCAGAGAGACCGATGATGATATTTCTTTTGCTCGGGTAGTGGAGATCTCCAGGAGGATCGAGCACATCAGAGGCCAGGCAAGAGAGACGACCTCTGATAAGATGCCTCATCATTTTGGATGATTCGGCATTGCCTCATTTAGAGGAAGAGGTTCTTTGGTAGAGTCCATCCTATTAGGCTGGTTCAGTTAGCTCTACAAGTTACCTATAGTGCTTTTGGCAGCCACGGTGCTTATAGATCTCATCCCGAGCAACTAGTGTATAGTGCACCTTCAGCTCCGGTTAGTGCACATATGATTTAGAGTTATCGGGGTGATTATTTAGGCCGACTGGGGTATTTTCAGGGTCAACAGTCACGTCAACTAAGGGCTTGTTATACTTTTGGGGATTTGAGGCACGTCACAAAGTTTTTCCCAAGGTTATAGAGCAACATGCCACAATAGGGTGCGCATGTCATAGTTCTAGCATCGGTTGTTCCACCATTCACACAGCCAGCTAGAGGCGGGGGTCAGGTAGCTCGAGGTGGTGGTCAGACAGTTAGAGGTAGAGGCCAGTCAGTGAGAGGGTGTCCCAGAGGTAGAGGATAGGTTAGTGGGGCTTATCCTCGTTATAATGCATTTTCAGCTAGACTTGAGGTGGAGTCGCCTAATGCACTTATTATAGGAATTATCTCCGTCTGTCATAGAGATGCTTCTGTGTTGTTTCATTCCGGTTCTATATATTCTTATGTGTCTACATATTTTGCTAAGCATTTGAGTATGCCTTGTGATTCTCTTGATGTGCATATTTCTATGTCTACACCGGTTGGAGATTCTATAGTAGGTGATCGGGTGTATCAATCTTATGTTGTTACTTTTAATGGTTATTATACCATAGTTAATCTTTTGATGTTGTATATATTGGATTTTGAGGTTATTCTTGGTATGATTAGTTTTCCCTGTATCATGCTATATTGTATTATCATGCCAAGACTGTGATTTCAGCCATGTCGGGGTTACTTAGATTAGAGTGGAGAGGGACCCTTGGTCCCTCCACTAACAGGGTGGTTTCATATTTGAAGGCTCAGTGTATGGTTGAGAAGGGGTCTTTGGAGTATTTGACTTATATCCGTGATTCTAGTACGGAGTTATGTTCCTTTTATGAATTCGGTATCGGTTGTGAATGAGTTTCCTGAGGTGTTTCCTACAAATTTGCAGGGTACGCCACCCGACAAGGATATCAACTTTTGCATTGACTTAGTTCCAAGCACTCGGCCTATTTCTATTCTACCATATTATATTGCTCTAGCTGATTTGAACGAATTGAATAAGTAGTTACAAGATTTACTTGACAAGGGATTCATTAGACCGAGTATTTTGCCTTGGGTGTGCTGGTGTTGTTTGTCAAGAAAAAGTACTGATTGATGGGAATATGCATAGATTATCGACATTGAACAAGGTCACTATCAAGAACAAGTAACCGTTGCCAAGGATTGATGATTTATTAGACCATCTTTAGGGTGACAAAGTGTTTTCTCAAATTTATTTGAGATCTGACTACCATCATGTGAATATTAGGGCATCAAATGTCCCTAAGATAGCTTTTAGGACCCGATATGGACACTACACGTTCTTGGTGATGTCATTTGGCTTGACTAATGCCCCAACAGCCTTCATGGATTTAGTGAACCGAGTGTTCAAGCCTTACCTAGATTCCTTCGTGATTGTCTTCATTAACGATATTTTGGTTTACTATTGCAGTAGAGAAGAGCATGAGCAAAACCTACGGATTTTACTTCAGACTTTGAAGAATCATTAGTTATATGCTACATTTTCAAAGTCCGAGTTCTGGTTAGACTAGGTTGCCTTTTTTGTCATGTTGTGTCTTCCGAATGTATCAACATGGATCCTAAGAAGATCAAGTCAGTTCAGAATTGTTCTAGACCTACTTTAGCTATAGAGATTCAGAGCTTCTTGGGTTTGGCGGGTTATTATCGCTAGTTTGTGGAGGGGGTTTCATCTATCTCAGCCCTATTGACCAAGTTGACCCAAAAGGGTGCTCTTTTCAAATGGTCCGATGAGTGTGAGGGGAGCTTTCAGAATCTTAAGACTGCATTGACTACAACCTCAGTGTTGGTGTTACCTATAGGTTTGGGGTCTTACACTATGTATTGTGATTCAATGCGTATTAGACTTGGCGAGGTATTGATGCAGGACGGAAGGGTGATTGCCTACGCATCTCGTCAGTTAAAGGTTCATGAGAAGAATTAAATGTGCATGAGTTGGAGTTGGAATACATTGTTCACGCGCTCAAGATTTGGAGGCAATAGCTATACGGCATTTCATGTAAGGTCTATACCGACCATTGGAGTCTCCAGTACCTGTTCAAGCAGAAGGACCTTAATTTTCAGCATCGGAGATGGTTAGAGTTACGGAAAGACTATGATATCACCATATTATATCACCTGGGGAAGGCTAATATAGTGGCTGATGAATTGAGCAGGAAGGCAGACAGCATAGGCAATTTGGTATTTTTACCTGTAGTGGAGAGGCCACTAGACATGAATGTTCCGAGTTTGGCTAACCGGTTCATGAGGTTAGATATTTCGGAACCTAGCCAGATACTTGCTTGTATTATGGCCCAGTAATCATTGTTGGAGCGTATCAAGGCTTGCCAATTTGATGATCATCACTTGTTGGTGTTGAAAGATACGGTGCAGCGGGGTGGTGCCAAGGAGGTTGTGATTGGAGATGATTGTGTTATGCTGCTTCAGGGCAGAATTTATGTTCCGAATGTCGATGGGTTGAGAGAGTTGATACTCTAAGAGGCTCATAGTTCACGGTATTCCATTCACCCAGGTGTCACGAAGATGTACCATGACTTGAAACAATACTATTGGTGGAAAAAGATGAAGAAAGATATTGTTGGTCATGTCTTTCGGTGTTTGAATTGTCAACAGGTTAGGTATGAGTATCAGAAACCGGGTGGGTTGACTCACAGATTCGAGATACCGGTGTGAAAGTGGGAGCGTATCACTATGGACTTTGTGGTAGGCTTACCACGTACCATGAGGAAACATGACGTTGTTTAGGTTATTATGGACAGTTGACTAAGTCTACACAATTTATTTCGGTGATGACATCCTATTCTTCAGAGCATTTGGCTCGGATTTACATCCGAAAGATTATTCAACTGCACGGTGTGCCTATCTCTATCATTTATGATCGAGGCACATCATATTTTTGGAGAGTCGTGCAACCTGAGTTAGGCACGCGGGTCGAGATAAATGTCGCATTTCATCCTTAGACGGACGGATAGTTCGAGCGCACTATTCAGATTTTAGAGAACATGTTATAGGGCATGCCCTATGGATTTGAAGGGTTAGTGGGACCCATTTTTCCTCTAATGAAGTTCGTGTACAATAACAGCTATCAGTCGAGTATCCAGATGGCTTCGTATGAGGACTTATATGGGAGGCGATGTTGTTCTCCGTTGGATGGTTTGAGCCCGGTGAGGCTACATTGTTGGGCACATATTTGGTTTGTGATGCTTTGGAAAAGGTTAAGGTGATTCAGGAGTGACTTCATACTGCTCAATCCAAGTAAAAGAGTTATGCAGACCAAAAATTTCGAGATGTGCCTTACATGGAAGGTAAAAAGGTTCTTCTCCGAGTGTCGCCTATGAAGGGCGTCATGTTGTTTAGGAAGAAGGGAACGTTTAGCCCGAAATTTATTAGCCCGTTTGAGATTTTGGAGAGAGTTGGGGAGGTTGCTTATAGGCTTGCATTCCCTCCTAGCCTAGCAGGGTACATCCGATATTTCACGTTTCTATGCTTCAGAAGAACCATGAGGATAGGTCACATGTTTTAGACTTCAGCATGGTGCAACTTGATGAGAATTTGACGAATGAGGAATAGCCGGTGGCTATTATAGACTAGCATCTTCGAAAGATGAGATCTAAGAGATTGTCTTCTGTGAAAGTGCATATGAGAGGTCAGCCGGTTGAGGAGGCCATGTAGGAGTCCAATTCCAATATCATGAGTAAATACCCGCACTTTTTTATCAGTCCATGTATATTTCTATGTCCGTTCTAGGATGAACATTTCTTTTAGAAGTGGAGAATGTGACTACCCGATAGGTCATTTTGAGTAGTACTTCATTTTTTGTTATTCGAGATCTCTCATAGCTTTATTTGATGATATATGATTTGTGTGCGTGGTTCATGTCATTTTTCAAAAAGCTTATGTGTAAATTTTTAATGTAAATATGATTTTTAGCTTTAAAACGACTTGAGTTGATCACGGTCAACATTTTTGGTAAATGACTCCAGATCGGTATTTTGATGATTTCGGTAGGTTTGTATTTTTGGACTTGCACGCATGTTTGGTTAGGGTCCCGGGTTACCCGAGGGCATTTCAGCACAAATTTGGAAAATTGAGTTTCAAAGTTGGCAATCTTGAGTTTTGATGATCGATTCTTGATATTTTATGTTATTTTGATGATTTGATACAGTGAGTGAGTTTTTATGATGTTGTTACACTTGTGAGAATGTTCAAATTGGAGACCGAGGGGCTCGGCTGAGTTTCAGATGCATTTTAGGATGTTTTGGATTGCTGATGCAGCATCTGGTGTGTTGAGGTTGCAAGTCTCGCATTTGCGAAGACCTAATCGCAATTGCAGATCTCGCATTTGCGATGTCAGGCTCGCAAATGCGAAGATGGACTGGGAAGGCAAGCTTCACAATTGCGAAGTAGTGCTCGCATCTGCAAGCAAGTGGGTTTCGCTTTAGCGATCAAATTGTCGCTTTTGCAACAAAGAGGCTGGGAAAGAGGGCTTTGCAAATGCGAATCCAGGGCCGCTTTTGCAATAGGTAGGACTTCGCAAATGCAAAGTCTTGGGTCGCAAATGCAATATCAGGGGGCACGGAGGTTGTTCTCTTTTGCGAACATGCAGCTAGGTAAAAGTTGAGAAAATCGGGACTTAGCTCATTTAACATCATTTTTCAACCCTAAACTCCCTAGAGACGATTTTTGAAGAGTAATTTCTTCCCAAATTCATTGGTAAGCAACTTTAACTTTGTTTCAATCAATCTCAATTACGTTTCATGAATTTTATCATCAAATCCAGGAATTTCAAGGTAGAAATTAGGAATTTTATAAAATTGAGATTTAGACCTCGAATTGAGGTCGGATTTCGAAACAAATCACATATTCTGGCTTGGGGTGAATGTGTAATTGGGACTTGGTACTAATATCATAATTCGACCACGTGGGTGCGGGTTGACCTTTTGTTGAATTTTTTAATTTAGTTAAAGATTGAACCTTTTTCATTCGTGCATAGTTTCTAAAGCTTTTTTTGAATTGTTTGAACAATATTTGACTAGATCGGTAGGTTTGGAGGCTTTTTTCTGAAGGAAAAGCCATAGTTGATTGTTGAATTATTCCGTAAAGAGGTATGTATCTTGGTTAACCTTGATTTGAAGAAAATAAGGTAGAATCGAGTCTATTTGCTATGTGAATTATGTGTTGGGGCGGCGTATATGTAAGGTAACGAGTGTATATGCATGGGCCATGGGACAAGCATGCGGGTTGAATTTGCCTTACTTGTACCATGTCCTTTCGTGTATTATGTTTTCCATGCCTTAGATAGATCGCTAATTCTTTGATTACTCGCTTTCAAGTTACTCCTTATGTTGAGATTATTGCGGTATTGGTTGTTGAGAATGTGGAAATTATTGATTGGTTGTTGGTACTAATTGTCAAAAGATTCTCATATGATGAGTTATGTTCAAATACTATTATCGAAGTTGATTTGCTTCCCACCTTGGTCGGTATTGTATTGTCTTGATTGCTTGGTGAGGAAGAGTGAAAAGCACGAAGGGTGTTGTCGTCCCTTATTTACATATTGATATCATTGCTTGAGTGAACATGATAATAAAGCACGAAGGGTGATACCTACACATGCTTTATTATTATTATTATTATCATGTGAGGATGAGAGTAACATCACGAAAGGTGTTGTCGTGCAATTCGTTGATTTCAGTGCTTCTACTTGATATTTGAAATGTGAACTTGACTTGGTGGTTTCGTTGCTTACTTTGAAAAGATATTTATTTGGTGATACTTTACATCATGTTTATTATTGTTGTCCCTTTGATATGTCCCTATCCCGTTGTTACTTTTGATTCCTTACTTGTTATTCCATTACCTTTGATATATAATTGCATATGTTTATAGTAGGTGTCTTGTTTTAGCCTCGTCACTACCTCATTGGGGTTAGGCTCAACACTTACTAAGTACATTGGATCGGTTGTACTCATACTATATTTTTGCACTTCTTGTGCAGATATAGATAATGGTACCAGGAGAGTCCTGAGAGATACTTAGTGATTCAAGGTAGAGCTACATTTCATTCGCAAACTCTAGAGTCACTATCCTATTTTCATTGTATTGTTTTCATCTTGTTTTGGATAGTGTTGTATGTCTTTCAGAACATTGTATTTTGTTTGATATAGAATTTTATGTAATTGTGACTCCACATCTTGGGTTATTTGCATAGATTTTTGGTTTTAGACTTATTGTATTTATATCAGAGATTGTCTTTTCGCATTGTTATTATTCTATTGTCAGCCTTTTATAGTATTTCTTCTTATTTATTCGTTATGTGTTGACTTGCTAGATAATATAGTTGGCTGCATACGCAAACAACTATAGCGGGCACTTCCAACCTTTGGGTTCCGAGTTTTATTGGCTGCCGGAACCATTTGCAATGGTTTGTAACAAGGCATTTTTGTGTCACATAGGAGTGCAGAAAAGAACGCGGATACGAGACTAAATAGATATTGGGGATACTTTATATGCGCGTAAATGTGGTCTATGTTCCCAAACAGGACACGAACATCATAAATATCCTATAGTTGGTTTGGGATGCGGTGGCAATTCAACTCGTGGTGGTAGTTCACCTAACATTAGCAGTTATGAGGTATATTATTAGTGTTTCTAGCAGTATATTTAGTAGGAACAAGTGTCTGTAATGATGTATTTTAATATCAATGAAATTATATTGTATTTTCAATAGTGTTAACTCTAATTGACACATTAGCTATGAGAATTCAATAGACTACATAACGTATAGAATTAAAACAATCGAGATATTTTCATTCGCCATTATTATCATTGCCGGGCACTAATTCACCGTTATTTTCGTCGGGGTCTTCATTTTCATTTTCTTCATCAACATCTTTTTATCATCCGTCTGGACTTAGGGCATCATAATCTAGCCCTCAATTATCATACATTTATGGTATTTCATCACTGTCATCAATAAGACCACTTGCTTGGTTTCTACAATAATATAGTAATCTAATATCCAACATCTGTGGTAGATATTTTAATAGGCCCTCCCACTCCACAACTGTTGGAAAAACATGATAATTAAGATTGGGAAAACATGATAATTAAGATCTCTATGCAATTTTTCATTCTCTTGTAAAACCCAATGCTAATCCTTAGTCCCTTAGAGGTAGTTAAGATTATCCAGTATATGATGAACAGCTAGTGCATTTTTCATCTTTAAGAATCCATTGATCAAATGCCGAATAAATTCTGATTCATCCATGTGTGTGGAAGTTTTGAACATTGCCGACAATGTTTGTGATACAGCTATCCCATGCCAACGACATAAGACGTCATAATCGCACCTTTTTTAGTATAGGGGAACCCACGGTAGGTGTTCACACCAAATTCACACACCTTCAGGCTTTGCAGAGTATGCTTTCTCTTCAATAATGTATTCTGCAATATGTTGATCTATATATATATTAATGGATTTATTTTATAAGGGACATAAAATACCATACCACTTATCATTTACCAAATTATTATAGCAACCTAGTATGTCTTTTTCAAGAAAGGGATCGATTGTGTTCACTTTTTGACCCCTGCCATTAGATCATTTGAGCTAACTTCACCCTCTTGCCTTTTCTTAAACCATTTACTAAAGGTTAGTGGCATTTTGGAAAGGCTTGGTTAAATGAATAACATCAAACAAAATTTAGTTCTGCTTATCAAGGACAAAAATGGAGGTAGTTCGACATGACGCATGTACAAGATGCACTATTCAAATGCACGCCTTCTCTTGTCCAACTGAAAATGCATGTACACACTTGTACCATAATGATTCATTTACTAGTTCAACGTGGTGCATGTACAATATCCGTTATGCAATAGTTCAGAAAAATAGTACAAATTAAATGCACGCCTTGTCTTGTTCAACTGAAAAGGCTTGCACGTACTTGTACCATAATAATTCGTTTACTAGTTCAACATGGCGCATGTACAATATATGTTATGCAATAGTTCAGAAAAATAGTACAAATAAAATGTACGCCTTGTCTTGTCTTGTCCAATTGAAAAGGCATGTACGCACTTGTACCGTAATGATTCATTTACTAGTTCAATGTGGTGCATGTACAGTATGCATTATGCAACAATTCAAAAAAAATAGTGCAAATTAAATGTATGCCTTGTCTTGTCCAACTGAAAAGGCTTGTACGCGCTTGTACCACAATGATTTCTTTACTAGTTCAATATGGCGCATGTACAATATGTGTTATGCAACCTAAAATCTTCCATTCTTACATTTAAATACCCCACACATGTTACTTCATTCTTTGCAAATTGCTCACAGCTTAAACAACTAATTAATCTTCATTTCCATAAAATTTCAAGTTCCAGTAATACGATATATCTTGTCGCGATGAGGTTCCTAAGTGTTACTATAGGAAACGTGCAATTTTGAAGTCATATTGGGCCACTTGCAATCTAGAGCGCAAACGTTAGATGTGTAAATACATTGTAAGTTATTAATATGCAAATTTATGTTGGCTATATGGATAATTATTTTATAAACTGATACTGATAGTCGTTTGTTATTATGACCATTCATAGGAGGAAAATCATTGTAGTTTTGAAGAATGGTTTGATAAACCCATTAACCATGAATACTACAAATTATATTTACTAAACCTTTGGAAAGGTACCTGGGAGTACGAAATGAAGATCTGAAAACTCGAAGAAAATTATTACAACGCTAAAAAAGAAGTAGAGGCATGGAAAGAGAAATTGAAGGAAGTCGAATAAGAAAATAATTGGTTGCAAAAGAAATTTCAATGGTTGAAGCAAAGAATAATAGGCGATAGTGACTAAATGAACATGTATCTACTTTAATCGTATTGTTTATTTTCTGTTTTAGATTTCATGTGCTGTGTGGTTCTTTTTACATATTTTAATGTATGTTAATATGTGTTTTTATTTGTGATCTAATATCTAATTAATTAATAATACTAAACTTAAAGCATTAAGGTAATAATATTAAACATAAAATAATATTTACACAAAACTATTATTTAATGTATTAAAGCTAGCTGACTATCAATGTGTCCCACAACTTATATGCTTTAATGCATTGGCTGGCCTGATGAGCATACCCTTCTAACCGGCCACGCTATCAGGATCATTCACATCTCTTCGCCTCTTTATCTGAGGATGCACTATAGAGTGATCGTTTGGAAGGCTAGCTGGATCAGTAGAGGAGTCCGTTGGGCCAACAGTAAGGTACAAAATATAAAGTAGTTTTTATTGTGTGTGTATATATATATATATATATATATATATATATATATATATATATATATATATATATATAGAGAGAGAGAGAGAGAGAGAGAGAGAGAACAATAATATAATAAATTAATTATTTTTTGTAACGACCCGACCAGTTGTTTTAAGCATTTGCACATCGCTCAGTGGTTTGAGGGCATGAGTAGCTCCATACGATGTAGTATGACTTGTGTGTATCGTCGGTTTTGGTTTTCGGATGATTCAGAATTAGTTTGGAAGAATGATTCTCAAGTATGAATCTTTAAGTTGGAAGAGTTGACAAAGTTTGACTTTTGAGTATTTGACCTTGGATCGGAGTTTAGATGGTTCCGTTAGGTCCTGATGGTGATTTTAGACTCGGGTGTATGCCCGGATTAGCATTTGGATGTCTCTAGAAGGTTTCAACACAAATCGGCGAAAGTTAGAAATTTGAAGGTTTGGAAAGTTCATAAGTTTGACCGGGGTGGACTTTGAGGATATCAGATTCGGATTATGGTTCTGAGAATTGGAATAGCTTCGTTATGTTATTTGGGACTTGTATGCAAAATTTGGGTTTATTCCGGAATGATTTGATATGTTTCGGTGCGAGTTTTAGAAGTCGAAAGTTCAAAGTTCATTCAAGTTCGAATTGAGGTACGATTCGTGATTTTGATATTGTTATCAGTGATTTGAGGCCTCGAGTAGGTCCGTGTTATGTTATGAGACTTGTTGGTATTTTCAAACTGAGTTCCGAGGGGCTCGAGTGAGTTTCGGGATAGTTTCAGACCATTTTTAGGCTATTTTTAGTTACTGATTTTTGGCTACAGGGGTGTACATTGCGATAACGTGGATTTGGTCGCGATAGCGAAGAGAAAAATAGGAAAAATGGAGCTGTAAATCGCGATCGCGGAAGCCTTCACGCGATCTCATAGAAGAAAATCTCTACTGCACTGACCCGACTTTGGAAGCTTATAAATTACAATCTATAAGGAATTTGGGGATGAGCCAAAAATGAAAGTTATAGACGATTGTATCTAGTTTTCAGAAAATCAAACCGTTTGTCATTTGGAGTGTTGTACATCAAGTTATGGCCATTAAACTACAGGCTATCTGAGAAGAGTTGGGAAGGGTTAAATGGAAGTTTGTTCATCGCAATCGTTGGGAAATGACCGCGATCGCATAGGGTAAAAATCATCCTGCAAAATTTTGTAATCGCGATCGCGAGGTTTGTAACCGTGATCATGAAGGGAACCCCTGGAACATTGTATAAAGTACTCTATTTCGAAGGTTTCAAATATTTTTGCATATTTGGAGCTATGGAGCTCTGATTGAGATGGTGTTTGAAGCATTTTTCACCATATGGATTGGGGTAAGTGTTCTCCACTTAGTTTTATTACATTTCATGAATCTATCTTTGTTTTTGGCATTTGATTGAGGATTTCAAGAGAGAAATTGGGGGGTTTGACGGTTTGCCTAAAGTTTCATAGAGTGAGTTTTTGAGTTACGAACATCGATTCGGAGTCAGATTTGGGTGAAACTAGTACAGTTGGGCTCGTAATTGAATGGCTCGTCGGATTTTATAAGTGTCATCGAGTTTCGAGGTGCGGGCCCGGGTTGGACTTTTGGGTTGATTTTTGGCTTTTGATTAAATATTCGACCTTTATCGATTGGGTTTGTTTCCTTTGGCATTATTTGATGTATTTGAGTTGCTTTTGGCTAGTTTCGAGCCGTTTGGAGGTCGGTACGCACGTGATGGCATTTTGGAACATTATCTGGCTTGCTCGGCATTGGATTTGGCTTGTTCGAGGTAAGTAACACTTCTAAACATGGTGCTGAGGGTATGAAACCCCGAATTATGTGTTATGTGATTTGTTTGAAGGTGACGCACATGATATGTGACGGGCGTGTGTACGTACACCGTTAAAATTGAGACTCGGTCGATTCTGTAGAGTTGTGTAGTCAATTAACTTGTATTTTCCATGTATTTTCCATGTGTTAGAGAAACTGAATTGTGACTCATGGCAAATACTGGTATTATTAGGACCCACTGAGGTAATTTCTGCATCGAATTATATGTTTAAATTGTAATTTCATACTCAGTCATATTCATTCATTGCATATCATATCTTAGTCTTTGTTGCTATTTATTGATGCATCATATCATTATTTTGGGCTAGTTTCATGACATTGTGAGCCCGGAAGACTGGAAAGATTGATGACTGAGTGATGCCGAGGGCCTGATTGTGAGTGATATTTATGGGATTGGGCTACACGCCGTAGTATATTTTATTGATTTACGCCTGGATTTGGCTCATTATAGCGCTTAGGCTGAAGGAGCCCCTCTGGAGTTTGCACACCCATAATGAGCGCAATTGATATTATATTGAGGGATGGATCTTCCCTAGGCATGAATCTTGCCTAATTATTTATATTTAGGGGTGGATCTTCCCTGGGCTGGATTGGCCCTATACAGTACTGAGTGACTGCATGTCAGTTATCATATATATATTTGGGATGGATCTTCCCTGGGCTGGATTGGCCATATACAGTACTGAGTGACTGTGCGCGAGTTATCATTTATATTTGAGCTGAATCTTCCCTGTACAATGCCGAGTGACTGAGCGTGCGGAATATTGAGCGTGATGAGTGGAAATGCGAGACAGTGAGATTAGGTACTCTGAGAGTGTGAGTACATGAGTTCATCATTGTGTTGCATTATATTAGATATGCATACTTGATATGTAAGAAGTATTTTTCCTCATGCCATCTGATAATGGAATTTCTTATCTATCGTTAAAGGTTTTGAGAAAAATCACAGATTTCAGACTTACTCATATTTTCGGTGATTTCGGCAAAAGATTTGAGTTTAATTGTTATACTTGAAAAGAAAATATTTATTTTCCGGAATTTGTGTACGAGCTAAGCATTTTATTATCAAGTTATTACTTGTGCTACTTTAAATTGTGTTGTTTTGAGAAGTTATTGGTTATTGGAGTTGGACTTTGATCCTTGTCCCAAATCGTCACTACTTTCAACCTAAGGTTGGGTTTGTTACTTATTGAGTACATGATATCGGTTGTACTCATACTACACTTTTGTACCTTGCATGCAAATGTTGGATGTTGATGTTGCTGCGCACGGCGGGAGCTGGATTGGAAGATGTACCTGCGCTCCAGTTATGGCTATTACTTGTCCTTGGTAGAATTAGATTCGAATTATGTTCATTTACATTTCGAACACATGTTGTAATTATTTTATTTCAGTCTTGTAAAAATCTAAATCTTAGATGCTCATGATTTGTACTACCAGTCCTTGGAAAATATTTGTATAAAAGCAGTTGTATTATCTTTTCTCTTCTTAATATAATCTCATTTGAATTGGTTTTCTGTTAACTGGCTTACTTAGCGGGTTGGGTTAGGTTCCATCACGGCTAGTTGGATTTTTGGGTCGTGACATTTTTATAGTCAAACTTTCATATCAGGTGGCTCCTCAATAGGGTCCTGTATCTCCGGCAGATGGGTATCACAGTGTACCGTCTCCGTGATAGGTGATGGTGAAATCTAAAAAAATATAAAAATAAATAAGTTATTGCTGACTAATATTTAAAGTAAAATAAATTAGTAATAATAGTAATACACCCAAACCTGCATCTTAGTGGATAGCCGCACGTGCTCATCGACGGAATGCTCGAGGGGAATTCTAAGGTGGACTGGACTAGATAAAGGTTGTGCAGTCTCCACCGGAGGTGATGTCTCCTTCATTACATAATGAAAAAAATATTATCTTTCTGCTAAACAATAATACTATAATAGAGATATTTTAAAGGTCGATAGGAAAAGGTACTAACATGATAAGAACCATAGCTCAAACGTTTATCGCTGTGCACATTTTGCACCGAACGATCCTTCACATCCCTCGACATGCCTGGAACACCTGGAAAGTATGCATCCCAGTCATACAACATAATGTAGGTGCCCGCGATCGATAAAGTTGCTGGCTGACTAAACTATGAAGTCCCCGATGACAACAGTCTGAAGGTAGGCATATTATCACCAACATCGTTGCTTCACCCTGGTCACCCGATATACCCTTTGCAATATCCTCCATGGGTGCCTTAACACCCCCTTGTTGACCACCACATCCGCACTGACCACCCTGATCATGTGGGCCACCTGTCCTCTCTGGCTATGCCTAGCATGTCTACCACGTGCTGGGGGAACGTCTGGGCCATGATGGTAATCCTATGGTAGAACATACGTTTGATCAAAACCTAACCCTGCATCCATTCGTGCAGCTACCAATGTCGCAGTAGCAAGCGAAAAAACCTGACAACCCCAATGGTGTAGTAGCGGCGCTCCATCGCCAAACTTCTGTTGCATCTCCAGACCTATCTAGTGAATACAATGTAAGCCAATAGCCTGTATAGGATGTAACATATTAATTAAAAAAAAAAGTAAATCGAATATTATACATAAGTATATAAATATATAAGATAATGTACTAGTACCTCGTGCCTCCCGGCATATGGAACATACCAACAACTCTACCGATGATCGGGATTACTTATTAGAGTGCGAGTAACACGACGATACCAAGCCATGTATTCATGCTCAACATCAACACCGTTATGTGGAGGGTCTGGCAAAAACGTGAAAAATCTTTGATCCCAGTCCTCTATTCGGGCCTCGAGCTAGGCCAAGTACGCCTGGTCAACTCTACTGCAATTATCCTGCTCGTAGTGTGTGGCATGCCAACTGGGATGAGCAAGTATATGTTGTGGCCGGCCAAACTGTCGCAGGACTCTCCCCATCAGATGATACTCAACTACATAGAGACATATCAGTGGGACCTCAGAAAGCCACACGGATCGACCTCGTGAGCAATATTCTGGCAAACTAGCGATGAGCTCGTCGCTATATTGCATCCATATGAACTATTTATTAAACACACGAACAACAAGTAAACACAAGACAATTCATGTATTAACAAACATACTAAGTCAAATATTTACCTTATCACCATCTTGTAGATCCAACATATTCCTGTCGAGAAAGAGATGATATTGAGCCTCGATGTCGTCGGCGTGACCTCTCCTATCTACCCACCTCCTAGAATCGGGTAGTAGTAGCCATGATGGTGCATCTAGAGTTAGTGGTCCTGGAGGGGGCTGCATTTGTAAGAATCTCTCCCAAGCCCAAAGCTAATATTAATTGTGGACGTAAAACTGAGTATTTTTAATACATATATGATATTCATGAAAAGAATTGATAATGTTATCACCTGCAGAAGCGGAATAAATCCAGCGACGTCCCTCACGCTACCCATCAACGCCCTACAGAGCCGCCTATATAGGGACGCTAGAATGGCACAACCCCAACAGTACATGGGTAAATTATCTAACCGCTCTAGATGAGCTAAGAAACATAGCCTTACAAGGTTCCCTGAGGTATTCTAGAAAAGAATGCTGCCAAATATCATCAACAACAATAGCCTATACTACCGCTCACTACCCTCCACCGGTGTCTGATCCGTGATCTGCTCATGTAGCACCTCCAAGTGCTGCCTAACAGGCAATAACTATAATTGGCTAACTCCACTAATCGTAGACTACTCAACCGGATATAATCCAGTGAGCCTCTCTAACATTTGTAGGTAGTCAAAACTCTTATACTCCCAAATCAACAACGGGTAGTGGACATCAAGACCATCAACATGTAGTCCAAATAAAACCTCTACGTCCTGTAACGTGATAGTCGCCTCGCCAGTAGGCAAATGGAATGTATGTGTCTCTGGCCTCCAGTGCTCGATCAAATCTATGATCAATGGTCTGTCGAACTATAATCGACCGACCTTGATGACTCAATAAAAACATGTCCGAGTGAGGCACGCGACAATACGCTGATGTTGTGGATGATCCTCGATAAACTCCAGAAATCATCAATGCATCTCGGGTGGAAGTTCTGGCTAAGTAACTCTTCATCCCATATACATGATGACCTATGGCATGCCTAGAGCGTAAGGAGCTCATGTGACACGGGTCTAGGATGAATAATCGGGTGATCCATAATAATGTTTATACATTGAATAATGTTAATTAAACATATGTTATCTTACTTTTTCAAAATGAAAGATTTATTTATTACCGTTGTTTGAGATTATAAGGAATATTATCTAAGTATATGAAGTATATTTTATTTATCATTTAATTATTTCATATCGTTTTATACATTAATGTTTTAAATTAAACAGTAAAAAATTTGTTGATTCTTCTTTGTACTGACATCTATTAAATTTTTTATTAGTCAGTTAGAAATACCTACAAATCTTTTCTAGCTTTAATTCTCGGAATATATTAAATATCTTATTAATTAATTTGACACAAATTATTAATTAGTATTTATTTAATGCATAACGGTTTATACGTTATTTTTTAGAATTAACATTAAAATTCGGCAGAGTATTTTTTGTATTGACAACTATTCAAATTTTAATTCGTCAGTTATAGAACTCTACATACTGTTGAACTTATCGGAATTTCTTAAAAAAGTTAATTAATTAATTAGATACGAAGTATTATTTATCATTTAATTAATTCATAAATTTTTATACATTTTTTTTGGATTTCACGACAAACAACCGATAGAGTATCCTCTATATTGCCAACTATTCAATTTTTATTCAACAATCAAAGAATCCTAAAGTATGTTATTGATTTACTTATATGGGGGGGCAAAGTAGGAATTTAACAACCAAATTAGAAATCAAAATACTACTTTTATGGCGGGCAAATAAATAAAGTAGTCAACATTAAACAAACAATTAATATCTACATACTATTACACAAATACATTCAATACTATTAGTAAACAACAAAATCTCCAATTAAACGATATTCAACAAAATAAATAAATAACAAAAAAAACTAGCTAAATTTTAAATAATCGGTAAAATTGACAAACACCAACAAATATCGCAAATTCCATACAAAATTATAACTATTCCTAATTTGTTTTATGGAATTTAAAAAAAACGAAATCTAGTTTACAATTACTACAACTTACAACCAATAAAAAAAAAAGTTGCACAAAATATCCAAAATAAAGTGCGTAATAGTTAACACCCATGTAATATAAATAATGTAAATAATTAATAAGGAAAAAATTGTTAAGAAATACCTAAATTTTTGAAAAGTTTAAATGTGAATTTGGATCACCATTTCTCAAAATTCTACCACCTACTTTGTTCTACGCCACATATAGACCTTGACACTTTGAAAAAATATAACATTTTTGTTTTTTTGTGGGACCTATGTAGGCTCCAATGAAGGGAGATTTTAAAAATGGAGGGAGGGGACTGATCTGCCTGGGGAAGAAGGCGGCTGTTCTTTTATCCAGGTATAACTTATGTAATACATTCACTATACATGATCAATTTTGAATTAAGTTATAGCACATGTAATACATGCATAACCGGCCGCTATATATATAAAATATACGCTATATATAAAATGGTTTTCAGTTTTTTAGGTACCTATTTTAATTTTTTGAGTCCAAATATTATTTTTTACTGTTCATAATAAATATTTTTTTACCTTTTTATTTTGATCCAATTTTATTTAGGGTGTATTAAACCAAAAAGTTAGGACGGTAGTGAGTAATACTTAGGTTCCAGACTCTTAGAATTTCACCCAAAAACAATGCGCAGTCAAAAATGAATGATCTTATGAACGTATTTGTTTTCCCATTTAGTCCCTACTCCCTGATTTTATTCCCTCAAGCTTGGTTAAAACAGTAGCGGTGACTTGGTGTTGTAACTTGTGAGTTGAGCTGCTGTCTCATTACAGACCATCTCTTTCTTCTTCCCCACCCTATTCCCTCTCTCTTTTATTTCTCGTTGCCTCGTTCTTTACTCTTTCTAGGAACACTTTTGGTTGGACTCCTATTAATTTAAAATGGGCTCAGAAGGATCATCTAGGGTTGTGAGTAAGCTTCAAAATTCCTCTAAATTTCCTGCACATTTTATGCTTTTGTTACATTTTAAGCTTGATATTAGTTTAGTTGTAAGTCTTTATTTATAGAACTCTCTTCCCCTTGTTAGTTTTAAAGTCTGTTTTTTGTTTGGATTCTGCATTTCCCTTGCTATTTATACCTTTATGATGTATGGGACTAGGGTTTCTTTCTTTGGTTTGTCACGAATTGGATTTACTGATGGGGGCGAACATATCCTGTTTCAATATAAGAAATCAATTAAGCCCTCAAATAAAGAGTGCTCCATTTAAGGCACTGATAAAAAATCTGTTTTTCAAGGCAAATTAGTGGAGTGGAAGTTTAGAATTTTAGCTCTACAGGAAGAATTTGGTGCAAAATATTGTCTTATTGATGCCCAGGTCAAAGGTTCGTTGATTAAAATTCTAAATAATATGTTATTCCTGCGTCTGCTGAATGCTGTAATGTTGTAATTAGTTGCCTGAATGTTCAGGTTTTATTCTGTGGGAGCTTTACCATCTATATTGCCTTCACCCCCCCCCCCCCCCCCCAACACACACACACACACACAAAAAACCCCCTAGGGGATGCGTTCTTGGTCTCCAGTTCTGTAACTAGAGTTCTTGCTTCATTTTAGTGAAATCAAAATCTAACCAGAGAAAGAGTTGTGTATGTGAGATATGTATGGTGAAAACTGAGGGAGAGGAGAAGGTAATATGACACTGAGATATTACATTAGAAGGCAGTTCGAAGTGTTTGTACATGTTAATATATTTTGTCTTTAGATAGGTTTGTTGGGACTTGGGTGAGTGCAACTGGAGAGAGAGAGAGCGAGGTAAAGGAAGGAATGCAAAGCTTCATGTGACTCATTGTAAATACCAACTGTTCTTCATCCGTAGGGGCAGTAAAAATAATTTGAACTGATCACAGCTCCTATACTTATTGACTCAAGATAAGGTTCACAGACAATTGCCTTGAGAAATAGTAACGGTACATTTCCAAATAAGATGAATCTAAAGTTAAGGACTTCATATTTATGGAGAGCTGCAACATTTTTAGCATCTTATCTAGGTCTCAGTTTTTAGCTTTTGTTAAGTGTGCTAAATACTTGACCCATTTATCTTTAGACTTGTCAAAAACAACCAAACTTTCATGTGCATTAATATTAATTGAAGGCTGATTTAATCTGATTTTTCCTCTTTTGCTAAGTTCTAAGAGAATTATCAAAATAGTCAAATCTCTCTGGAAACCTTTGATATTTCTTCAAACATTGAGATTAAATTTCTTTTCATGTTAAATACTGCGTACATGCAGTTGAATGACAATATGTCCTTGAATGGAATCTAACACATTTTGATCTGCTATATAACTTATATGCTTCCTCTCATACATTTGAGGATGTAATGATTTAAGTTGATCTCCAGTTGGTGGGAGTTCTGAAGCCTTCATTAATATGAGGAACAAACCACTCACTAACATAGAGTTTTTACTTAATATTGACACTTCATAATCCTGGGTGCACTTGTGTCAAGGCATGCTTGTGGTACTTATGAATTTTAAGTAATACAAAGGAAACATACTGGCACTGAACATGAAGTATATGATTCATACATCTTTCATATACTTCTTGAGTGATTTTTTCAAAATGATAAAAGAATGATCTTTTCTAGGTGAAAGTGCTTGTCCAAGAGTAATAATGCAAATAACCAATATGATTCGCTGGTTTGGTGGACTTTGGGCAGTGGCTTATACTAACTTAATTAAAAGAGGCGGAAACAATATTAACAAAGCCAATGTTACTAAGAGATACGGATAGCACAGTCTACTACTGGCATCTCTTCTTTCACTCGATATTCTTCAATGATTTAGAAACCTGACCTTGTGGCCCAGCTTAGATTGTTCAGCCTTGGCAGTCTACTAAAATATCATTAAACTACTCTAATAAACGGTTATCTTTGCTCCACGGCTATGGGTGTTTGCAAAGAAGTGAACGAAACCAAGACTGAATTCTAGCCCCTTTTTTACATAGCTTATAACAACCTTCTGTCCTATGAAAATGCTACAGTAGTTAGGCAGTAACAGGATTTGATCCCCTAATCTGCGGGATTGATGATTTACCGCCTTGTTTTTGCTGTGTGGTGGATGTGTATTTGAGGCACACAAGGATTTCAAGTCCGGCTAGAACCATTTAAATAAGTCTCCTTTCTCTATATAACATTTCCAACATGTATTAAAGTGTTTGCATAGGTATGTTAAGTGGTCTATGAGAACCAGGTAGTAGAATTAGAAATGTAACTTATTTATTGTACTGTTTAATGGACATGGGTGCGAGTATCTGATACGGGTGTGATCTAGAAGTTGAATTCCTCAAAACCTAAATCTTAGAGTTCAAGGATATAGATGGAAGTACAGATATGGATTTCGGATACATCTAATAAATGTATACTTATAAAAAAACCATCAATCCTTAGCTAGTTGGTGCGGCTATATGAATCCTCACTGACCATTTTGCTCCAGTGGAGTGGAGCATGTTCCGTTTCAATATTCGATAATCTAGGTTCTATAGTCCCTAAGGTTTTTCCAATGATAAGGACGCAATGTAGGATGTGCCGATAGGGCGCAGATTACAAGTTCAAAATTTTGCCACCGGCAAAAACCTAGTATTTAAGTGAGAGGTGGGTAGAGGAGTCGGTCTATACTCTCCCGAATATTGAACCGTTGACCAACCAGCCAGTTGGTTTGGGCCAGCTAACCCACATGGTTTGCTCAGTTACAAAAAATAGTTTTCTGTATTTTCTACTGACGAATAAATCTCTAACAAGATCAAAAGACTCCTAACAATCATTGGATCTAATGCGAGCTAACCAATAGAGCTAAGCCTTAATCCTAGCTCGTTTATATCTCCGATAGTGATCTTTTTCTTTCATTGTGTTCTATTTTTTCACTAAGTCTACGTGGATTTTAATTATCTATGTATATATGAATTATTAAATTAAGTCATTGAAAATATTTTAAATATCTAATGTTTTGTGCCATAAGTAGCACCCAAGGGTGTGACCTAGCAATCAATGTAGTAGGTGAAAAATCATGGAAGACCAGAGCTCAAATCACAAGAGAGACAAAAATGCTAGGTGATTTTTTTCCATCATTCTAATGGGTAAAGCTACCCTTTACCTATGCTAGTGATAGCAGGTACTCTGTGGAATAATCGAGGTGTGGGCAAACTGAACCGGACACCACTATTATCAAAAAGAAAAAATATTTTATTAATTATGTCTCGTACAATGGGAAAATTTTCTAATACTTTATGTATATGTACAAACTAATAAATCGAAAATGAAAACCCAGTTGATCTAAACTTGTCGGTCATATTTGTAGTCAATGCACCAGGGACTCAGGAGAATTTGACCAAATCCTCACACCCAAATTATGTTGAATGGCAGGTGGAACAGAGCTTTATGCTACTCTTAGCTACAAGCTGTTCAATATTCTTCACTATAAGATATAACATGTTTTTTTATCTATTTAACTTTGTGTTTTTCAGTCTTTTCCAAGAAAACCGTTTTTAATGCACTACAATTTGCATACCATATAAGCATATTATTTAATCTTTATGATGATATTTGCTTTTATCTCCAGTCCCTAGGAGTTTCAGATTATTGGAAGAGCTTGAAAGAGGAGAAAAGGGAATTGGGGATGGAACTGTCAGCTATGGGATGGATGACGCAGATGATGTATACATGCAATCATGGACAGGAACTATAATTGGTCCTCCTAATGTAAGATTTTCCTTTCAGCTTTTGCAAAGATGTGCTTGTAGCTTCATATTTCTGTATTCTTGAATAAACAATGTATTTCCTTTTGGTAGTCAAGCTGCGTTTGATTGTAATTCCCTCTTGGTGCTCTGTGCTGTTAATGCAGGAATTTTGTCCATTAATTTGGTTCTTGGGCTAATCTTCAAATATCCTTGTTGACGATTGCATCACATTTTCAACTTGTGGCAGGCTTGATGTTTAGTCACTGTTGAAACACCTTTAGCTGGCTAATGTAGAAATTATACTAAGATATGCTGAGGAAAGAGTAAATTAGTAGTTAATTGCAGACTTAGAATCACTTTTCTACCAAGTGCCTTGGAGGCCAAGTTCAAAAGTAGGTTTGCCTCTAAAGACATGATTTTTTCCGAGGCACATTTCTGCCACAAAACATTGAAAATGACTCATTTAAATTTAGTGCAACTGCCAAAATCACCAAATCGTCCTTAGACCTGACAAAACTTACGAGCTGCTTTCAAGCTTAGTACACAATATAATTGAACTAGCTACCCAAGTACAGATTTTGTAGGGTCCAAGCATTTGAACATTTACTATGGGAAAATTGATTCACTAGCAGCTTTGTGGGTTAACATTAGACCCAATAATATTGGTTCAATACCACCAAGGAAACTTCCTGTTTCGTCAAGAGATTTTGTACTCATTTTTGGGTCTCGTAACATTCCCTTTTAGGCTTTTAAAGGTAGTTACATCTTTTCGTAATAAACATGCATAAGCTGCTGCATTGTTAACTTTGTGGGCGACAAAATTCTGAATTTCCCCAATGTTTTAATGATGAAATAAAATCAACATCAAAAGTGTTGATGTGGTTGAAGTGCAAAGGGAAATACTCTGTTTGTTTTAGTGTGGCTAGCTAGAAACTGACCTGTTGGATTAAATGAGCGATATAAGAATTCAAAGCTAGTTTTTGTTTCTGAAAATTATATCACAAAAATAGCATATCGGGTTGACACAGTTGAGATCATGAGATTTGCAACAGTTCCTATCTACTTTCTTAAATGGTAGATGCAATGGTACTTGAGCTTCTAGGAAAAAATATTAGTCAACACGCCTAATTCCTGGGATTTTCGAAAACGTTACGCAGCTAATTGATAAGGCTATGACATGCTATTTCTTCCCCCCTTACTCATCCACCTTAATATTCTGTAAATAATGTCGTTGCTTGATTTCTTCACAAACATTGAGGATGAACAATTTTGGACTGGATTTCAAGAGGTAGGTTGGTGAAGCAATAGAAACTCAAACTCTTTGGTGAAGAAGAAGATGGTAGGATAGAAAGATGCGGATGTAAATATGGTATTTTAGATAATAAGTAGACCAAAAAGGACTAAAATTGTTGAGTATATAAGTTTACTTGCAAGTTCAGCTACTCAGTACACTTCTATGTGAGGATAAGAAGGAATGAGGGAGAAGAAGCTGAGATATAGGAGAAAGAAAAAAGGAGGAAACAGAGATGTAGTCTAAACCTTAGAAGAAGATGAGCTAACTGCTTATTTCTACGTCTTTTTTTTTTATAAGGTAAATATTTTTATTAACAATTGGGGACTAACCCCGTATACAAGCCGTGTACCAAAAAAAAAGAACCTACACCAAAATATAGTTCTCAACAAAAGAGATTCAATCCTCTATACAAATAGGGACCTCATGAGTACACCAAAAAGAAACTAGGAACAAAAAACTACTTTGCAATTTCACAAAATGTTGTTCCACCCCTTCAAAAGCCCTCCTATTTCTCTCTTTCCATATCACCCACATGATTGCTAAGGGAGCGACACTCCATGTCCTTGGACTTCTCTTTCCACTCATGTGAACCCAACTATGCAACGCCTCATTCACTGTACCCGGCATTGCCCATTGCACCCCAAACAAATTAAGGATCACTCTCCACAAGGATCACACTCCACAACCGATTAGCCACTTTACAATGCAATATGAGATCTACATCTTCGCCCGAGCTTTTGCACATGAAGCATCAACTAACATAGGTTATCCTTTTCTTTCTTAGATTTTCCGCTGACAAAATCGCTCCCCTCGCCGCCAACCACACAATGAAACACACCTTTCTTGGTGCTCTGGAATCCAAAGAGTGTATGAGGGAAAACTTGTTCCTCTCTCACTAATAACCTCTTATAATAAGATTTAACCGTGGATAATCTATTTTTACTCTCCCGCCATCTCCATACATCCGATACATTATTCGGTGTATCCAACCCATACAATAACTCAACTAGATTATGAAATTCTTCCATCTCCCAATCCTGTAGGTTCCTCCTAAATCTCAAATCCCAATGAAGCACCCCTCCGTGGGACCTAAAAATTTGTTGGACCGTCATATCTCTCAGGCAAGATACTCTATATAAGTTAGGGAAAGTTTCCCTCAACTCGTTCTCCCCGCACCACTTATGCACCCAAAATTTAATCCGGCTTCCATCCCCAACCCTAAAGGAAATATGGCCACTAAAAGCTTCCCACCCCTTCATAATACTCCTCCATAAGCTTCACCCATACGATACTCTAATGTTTCTAGTCCTCCACCTCCCTTCCATAATACCATATTTTTCTGCTACTACCCCCTCCAAAATGCACTCTCCTCCACCCCAAATCTCCCTATCCACTTCCCTGGCAAAGCTTTGTTGAAAACCTTGAGATCTTTCACCCTGAGACCTCCCCATTCCTTTGGAGATATGACAACTCTTCAATTTACCCAGAGCCTGCAAAAGTGACATATAATATGTAGGTATGCTAGATAGAGTGCTTTTGATCAAAACTTCTTTCCCTCCTTTCGACAAGTACTTCTTTTGCTATCCCGCTAGCCGTTTCTCTACTCTCTCAATCACTGAATTCCACATTGCAAGATCTTTGCTCGATGCACCCAACGGTAGCTCCAAATAGGTAGTAGGTAAAGTACCCACCTTACAATTCAACACATGTGCAATCTCTTCAATATTATCCACTTCTCCCACCGGTGTGATCTCACATTTTCTGTGGTTGATCTTAAGGCCTGACACAATCTGGAACCATCAGAGAATCTGTCTCAAATAAGTTACCTGAGACACCTCTGCATCACAAAAGACCAACGTATCATCTGGAAATAACAAATGTGTAACTGTCACATTGCTATGCCCACTAAGCGAAGCATCAAAGCCCTTAATTAGACCTTAACCCCAAGGTATTTCTTCACGTAGGGTTGCAGTGGTGCAGGTATCTAATCTGAGTTTTCAATGTGTAGAATTCTTCTTGATTTATTTTATTTTAGTGCACTTCTTGTTTTTGATGAATTTTGAAGTCAAAAGAAGAAAACCTACCTTAACCATTGTGTATGTGTACAACGGTTTTATGCAGCCCCAAAGGGGGTGATCTAGTGGTCGAAGAACTGGAGTAGCAGTGTTGGGAACTAAAAGATTCGAGTCTCAGAAGAGGCGACACTAGGTTATTTCTTCCAATTTGCCTAAGCTTTGGAAAGGAGAGAGAGTTACTTGTTGCCGTCCTATTCGAGTCTTGTAATTACTTTGGTAATAATGAAAGCGAAGGTTTTATGCTTGTTATGACATTTACTGCTTGTCAGACTGTACATGAAGGGCGCATCTACCAGTTAAAACTTTTCTGCGGAAAGGTGTATCCAGATCACCCACCTAGTGTAAGGTTCCAAACAAGGATAAACATGAGTTGTGTAAACCAAGAAACTGGTGTGGTATGTACTGCTTCCTAATTAACTTTTGTAGACTTGACAGTTAACAAAATAATCTTATATGTGAGAGACATTATCAGGTTGAGCCAAGTCTCTTCCCCATTCTAGCAGATTGGAAGCACGAATACACAATGGAAGATATATTAATGCAGTTGAAAAAGGAAATGATGTCTCCCCAAAATCGAAAACTAGTTCAGCCTGCTGAAGGTGAGCTGTCAATGATTTGATTTTTAACTTCAGTTTTAACTGTTTTTACTCTTAATCAAAAAAATTCTTTGGCACTGATGCTGCAGCAAAATAAGTTTTGAAGTACTTTTGCCATTTCTGCACTCCTCATCTCCCCTTCTAACATTCATGATCGAAGGGTTTGTAGCATTTCGAAAAGAGGATACATTCCCAAGATGAGCATAGCCCATAGCCCTATGTACGAACACATGTACAGCTGCACCCACCCATGAAGACACTCACACACAACACACACACATTTATTCATTTATCTTCTCCTTGGATCATTTGCGAACTTAAATGTTGATGTTGATTTTCTCAACATGAGCAACTTGGTTATGAGTTTTGTGAACAAAATAGCTTGTTGAAAACTGTTAGAGATCTCCATCCGATTGAATAATGCATTTATTTTGGCAGGCAATGAAGAGAATCGGGTGGATCAAAAAGGCTTGGTTCTGAAATGTTGTATTTTGTAACTGGAGAAGAACATTGTTTATGAAAATGTATATAACCTTATTGCTCAGATAGTAGCAACTGTTGTCTTAATATCTGTATATGTAAATGTGTACGATTTTATTTGAGAAAGATGCCTGCTTATTCCTTCCTCAACTATGGGTATGGGAGGGATAGCTTGTTAATTTTCAAACTCTACTGGATAATTCTAACTTGTTTTATGTCTTGTGATATTCTGAATGATGCTCTAACTTTCTCGACTATACCAGCGATAGAATCCAGAAGTGAGTGCAGAGAGGACAGCAGCTGAGGGCAGATTTTCCTCAAATATCAAGTGAAATATATATATATATATATATTGTGTGTGTGTGTGTGTGTGTGTTGTATATGTATATATGTTAAAGGTGTTGAAATCAGATCTTTTTTAGATTATGAGCAGTGTGTGTGTGTGTGTGTGTGTGTGTGTATATATATATATATATATATTGTGTGTGTGTGTGTGTGTTGTATATGTATATATGTTAAAGGTGTTGAAATCACATCTTTTTTAGATTATGAGCAGTGTCATTTTAATTTTCTAGTTACTGGAGAAGTATTTTTGTCACCTGAATAGCAAGTCAAGGTTTGGTACTCCTTGTATTTTTACTTCAGTCTGGTGGTTAAAAAGAATTCCAAGTAAACACATACAAAAATTTCACCATTCTGCAAGCCAACGAAATGCACCAATTACTTTACCTTTGTTTTCAAGTGATTGATAAAATGATTAATTTTGTTAATATAGGAGCTTTGCTTTTCTAAAAGTTCAATGTCTACCCATATTTTGGGTAGAAAACAAAATAAACACCTCTAGTCGTTGATTTGCGACACTGAAATGGTTGATGAAGCTGTGTATTTGGTGAAATTACCTGGCTGATAGTAAAGCCCATTTCTTTTATCGTGATTTAGTTGAAATCGTTCAGTGGTAAGCCCCACTTCTTGTTCGTAGTTGCCTATGACAATTTTTTTTTCTTTTTTTAGAGTAGGATCTGAGTTTAGCATTCTATTAAAGTCTAGAGTCTATCATGAACTGTCTTTTCTTCTAAGGGATCATTTGGTTCAAGGGATTAGGTGGGTTATTCCTGATTATAAATTTTTGTATTAAATTTATTCTGTATTGATTAGAGGTATTATTAGCTAAAAACGTTATTATTTCTACACCAAAATCTTAATCTAATTTATCCTATATAAAAAGTGGAATAAATTATCTAGATCTTAATCTTTGGTTATAATCCCCAAAATTATGAGTTTGAAATATTTCGGTTTTAACCAAACGACCCCTAATAATATAAATGTGGTATTATGATTTGTTATGACATAAACTGAGGTTGTATCTCAAACTTTATGCTTCATCGATGGTTAGTTGTTATTTTATACTTGATGTTGAGATAGATATATTTTTTAAATATAGTAATCATTTGATGTATGCTGTTGTTAGTAGTTTGCTGAGACAAGGAAATTACATATATGGATAGGTCTAGAGATAGGGGAAAACCTGTCCTATTTCCTGTGAATAAGGTCAAAACTCTGATTTTTTTCAAGTCCAAAACGACATTAAACGAATATTAAGCTCTTTTTGTCATGATTAGTATTACTTCCACCGGTATACAATAAGTGACAATTTTATTTTTGGTACACCTATTAAGAAAATAAAAACTCATAGAGGAAAAAAAAATATATTCACTAAATTAACTTTAATTAATTGTTACATTGATACATTGAAATATGTAAATAAGGGCAAATTTTGAAAAAATAAAATTAATTCTTTCTTGTTTATGTAAATGGACACTTATTTTAGACCAAAATAAAAAGGTAAAATGATCACTTTTTTGTGGACCGGAGGAAGTAATATTTAATTTTTGTACAAGCTCGCTTTTTATTGTGTTTCATGAGAAAAACTTACAATGTGACTTGATGAACCAGACGTTAATTAACAACTTCTTTTTGTCACGATTTGTATTAACATTTTACTTTTGTTTAAACTCGCTTTTTGTTGTGTTTCATGAGAAGAACAAATAATGTGACTTGGTGAACCATACGTTAGCTAACAGCTTCTATTTTTCATGATATGAGACACTAAACGTAACGTAAAAAATCATTTTATTATCAATATATAAGTATATAATATTTAAGTTCTACAAGGAACATATTAATTAGGTCATTGGTTAAGTTTTGATGAATAGAGTTATCCGTGCTAGCATATAGTAGGTATTGTGTGAAATTAATTCAGGGGTGTGCAATTTGATCTCAATACTACGATTATTAAAAAAAAATAACAGATCACTAATAACGTTATATTTTACTGATAATTTTAAAGGCCTTTCCTCATGTTTCACTCTAACACAGTGACCTTCGTCGTAGTTTTTGGATATTACACTTACTTTCCTTCTTTTTTTTTGTAAAATTTCTTTTTTACCTAATTTTTTTTTTACTGTAAATAAAATACATTATGACATATCTGCCTTTTTTAGGACACTATTCTATTTAATTAATATTGTGATCATTCTCTAAGTTCCTTTACAGCTTGTTTGGATGGTTGTTACCTATTGTATTGTATCGTATTGTTACTTTAAATATGATGTTTGCTTTGATTGTTACTTAAATTTTATTGTATCGTATCGTTAAATCCGTCGTTACATAACGACGGAATGTGCCACTTTATGTAACGACCGATTTGGTGTGGTCGCGTCGTTACCTTGTCTTTTTATCTCAATCTCACCCTTCATTATTATTAAATAATTTTATTTTATCATTTACCCTACTTTTTTATATAGTAATTTTACCTTGTATCATAATTTTTCTTTATAATATTGCAAGTTTATTCTTCATATTGCTGGTGCGTGATATCATGAAACGATGACAAACGACACAATCTATCCAAACATTGTATTTATCAAACGATACAGTACAATACAATACAGTACGATACGATACATTATGAAACGATGCGTAACAACCATCCAAATAAGCTGTTAGGAGTTTAATTACCGAGCAAAGCCAATTGATTCTTCATGCACAAAGTATAGTATTTCATTCTTTTGAAAGAGTTCTCTTTTTTCTTTTTTCTTCTTCTTTTGTTACTCTTTCGAAAGTTCCAAACCCTAAACTTAACTAGCCCTAATACTCCATTTCATTTAAATTGTAGAAGAAAAGATATGATATCATTGAATATCAGATGAGGAATTCAAAACCATTTTAATGGAAACAAGATTTGTTAAAAGAAAAAGACTTCTGAATGAAATCTATGCAAGCTCCTTATCTGGAAGTATCTCCATATACAATTCTTCATCATATTCTTTTCTTTCTTCCCATTAAACCCATTGCCAAAATGTTACATACTATCTGAGCAAAGGAAACAACGATGGCTCCCAGATCTTGATTTCATCGATGATCAATTCATCCACAAATAAAAAAATAGCCAAAATGGTAGAAGGAATTTACAAAAAGGAGTTGAACTCATCAATAAGATATTGTCATTTTGCGGGAAAAAATCTAGGATTAGGTCCTTGGTTTTCGTGCAAAATTTTATGTGTTGAGGTTGCAAGTAACATTAGGAAAACCCAAAGATGGTTATATAATTAATTAATAATAAGTTAAAAAGGAAAAATTAGTCCGATCATAGATTTTCATTAATGAAAAATAGACTAAAACAATTAGGGATTTTTTCGTTCATATACAATATTTGAAACTTATTTACCAAAATTGTCCTAGTTTTACTTATTACCCGCCCTAAACAAGTTTTTCTTACAATTTATATACAACCTATTATTAGTGCTTTAATTTTAGAGATTCAGTTACATATTTTTTCCTTTTTTCTCTGCTCTCCTCTTTTCCTATCCTATTTCCACATTACACTAGCTGGGGATATGCAAATTACTAACGTTCCGAAATTCATAGAATTTCAGAAAATTAAAGCGTAACAAAAATAAAAAATGAGCAAACATATTTAAGGCTCCATTACGTCACTTTAACCGTTTTTGAATTCTTACACAGACTGCCCCAACTTCAATATAAGAGGTTCTAGATAAATTGCATTATCATACGTTTTATGAAAATTGAAACCTTTTGCACTGTGTCATAGTGGGACAACAAGGACTGGTATAAATGTTGACTCAATAAATTTTGAAGGTATTTGACTCTCCACCATTGACAGCCATTAAAAAGCTTTGAAGCTTTGAATTCGAATTTAGGTTTTCAAAAATTATTATTTGTTTGGATTGGGTGTTGTTGCAAATAATTTGGAATATTGTTTGGAGTTTATATCTCAATTTTGAGGGTGTTCGGTGAAGATTAGATTTGATTTTGGCTGAATTTCAAATTAAAACTCGAAGAAGAAGAAGAAGAAGAAGAAGAACACTTGACATATAATATACTTATCACGTTGTAGTATAATTGTATGTAAATTATATTTTGTTGTAGTTATATTTTTTTTTATTTGAATGTTGTATGAAAGTTGAAAAATAGTTGTATAATATATGAATCGTTGTATAAAATTTATATTTAAGTTATCAATACTATCTTTTTACATAAAGTAGTTGATACGTATGAAAATTGACTAAGTTGATATGTATCAAAAGATTTAAAAAAAATCTGATCTTTACTGTAGGGATGGCTTAGGTGTATTGGAAGAATCCTTTGTGAGACTCAAACCTTATATTGCATTACATGCAACACTAACTCTAAATAATCAGTTTGAAGAATTAAGTATGGGTGATGAAACTTGTAGATAATAAGAGGGGAAGATATCTTAAAAAGGGATGGAAGAAGTATGCAGCTCGCCACAAATTGAAAATTGGGGATATCATCATAATTCAAAGGACACTAGTAATGAAGCAAGTATTGGATATTTCTCCAAAAACAGGAAACAACAACAGTGCTCGAAAAAAGCCAGAAGAATTAGCCAAAAGCGATGTCCTTCGTACTAAGTATGATATCATAATACAGAAAAAGGGCAGAGTGATTAAATAAGTAAATTAAAAGGTCTATGGATTCCTGAACATGCTGCTGAGGACTAGTCTTCTACCTGCAGAGTTTTGTTTTCTATAACAGCAACTAACAAATAATAATACATTCATACATTAGTATTACAGTTGGATCATTCATAAACAAAATAGGTAGGTTGGTTTTATCTGATTTATACATAGTAAAAATAAATTTCATACAACTAATTATATATTATACAACTTATTTATAACTTATCTATAACTTTCATACATTATTTCTACCCAGTTAAATACAACTACAGTATCATACAATTTTACTACAATTTTTATATAAATTTTATACAATATGTCTTTTGTATATATTTTGTATCTGATCTGTATATATTTTGTCTGTGGTGTGTGCTTCTTCCTATCTAAAATTCCAATTAAAACTTACTCTCTTAAGACAATTTTGATACATATCAACAATTTTGTGTAAAAAGATAGTATTGATAACTTAAATACAAATTTTATATAACGATTCATACATTATACAACTATTTTTCAACTTTCATACAACATTCAAATAAAAACAAATATATAACTACAACAGAATACAATTTACATACAATTATAATACAACTTTACTACAATTTCGCAAGTATATTGTATATCATGTCGTCGTCTTCTTCTTCTTCTTCTTCTTCTTCTTCTTCTTCTTCTTCTTCTTCTTCTTATTATTATTATTATTATTATTATTATTATTATTATTATTATTATTATTATTATTATTATTATTATTATTATTATTATTATTATTATTATTATTATTATTATTATTATTCTTTGCAATTTTAACTTCCTTGAGCATTTATCTTTTCAAATCATAAACTGATATTCCTTATGAGTATTCAGGCTTTGCAAGAGAGAGAGAGACATATGACCAACTAAAGCGAAGTGAATCTTCAGGCTTTGCAAGAGAGAGAGAGACATATGACCAACTAAAGTGAAGTAAATCTTCAGGCTTTGCAAGAGAGAGAGACAGAGACCGAGAGAAAGACGAAGAGAGAGAGAGAGACGGAGAGAGAGAGTGGACAATTATAAAAGGATAAGGAAAGAATTGATATTCCTTATTCAATTCCTAATATAAAAGGATACTCATTTAAAACTTATTTGTATATAATTGGTAAATTATATATGACCATGTAATTAAATTGAAACTTGAGTAAGGAGGGTAATAAGGTTTCAAATAGTCTATAGGAAGGTAAAAATCGCAAAAAATTATTATAAGAAAATCAAAATAAGGGATGTTGGAGTTACTTGAAGACCAAGTACTGTGCTGCTTGACTGTAGGCTTTAAAAATCACTTTTATGTGTTAAGACAAGCTTCTAGGCATGGTATGCCAAGTTATCTCAAGCTCTTTGTTTTAAAGGGTATAAGCATTCCTTAAATGACTATTCTTTATTTGTTAGGAAGACTTGGGTGTTCTATTATTTTCATAGCTGTTTATGTGGATAATATAATATTGACTAGGGATGACTTATTTGAAATTTCTGTTCTTAAATGTTTCCTGGATTACCTGTTCAGAATTAAAGAATTAGGACTACTCAATTACTTTTTGGTATTGAAGTTCATTGTCACATTTCAGGTGTTCTATTGCATCAAAAGAAATTTGTGGTTGATTTGCTCGATAAGTATAACTGAACTGATGTTTCTAAGGTTGTTAGTACTTTAGATATTACTCACATGCTAGGTATTGAAGTTTATTATAAAAAATCAGATATTATATTGCATCAAAAGAAGTTTGTGGCTGATTTGCTCAATGAGTATAACTGTACTGATGTTTATGAGGTTGTTAGTTTTTTTGGATATAACTCACAAGCTGCATTCCGGCCTTGGTGATTTACTGCCAAAGCATGATAGTTATAGGAGCTTAATTGGGAAGTTAAACTTCTTGACTCGCGCTAGACGGGCCTTGTGTTTTGTTGTTAAGCATTTAAGCTAGTTTTTACAAGCACTTAAGTTTTTCCATATGGCTGCAGCTTTACATGTTTTAAGTACTTAAAGGGCATTTATGGGGTATTTCTCAATAATTCTTCTGATTGGGCTGCCTATCCTAATTTTTGAAGATCTCCGTTATTGGTTTTTACATTTATTTGGATGGTAGTCTCATTAGTTGCAAGTATTAAAAACTAACCTATAATTTCTCTATCTTTAGTTGAGGTTGAGTACGGGGCCATGAGCAAAGTGGTAGATGAGTTAGCCTATTTAGTAAAGTTATTATCTGAGTTGGGTATTCCTATTCATGCTCCAGTAGCACTTTTGTGTAACAGTCGAGCTGTCATTCACATAACCAAAAATTTAAAGTTCCATGAACGTACTAAACATATTAAAGTTTATTGTCATTTTATTGGCACTAAATTGACTGATGGACTCATCTCTTTGTCTCATATTCTCACTTCCTTACAACTAGCTGACATTTTACCAAGTCTTTGATTGGTTTGCGGCATTGCAACTTAACGCAAGTTGGGTGTGCGCCTACCCTCCAACTTGAAGGGATATTGGATTTACATGAAGACCAAGTACTGGGCTGCTGACTGTAGGTGTTAGTTTTAGATAGTTTGGGCCGAGCCCAACTCCTTTTCGTTATAAGACCCGATTTTGTAATGTAATAGTGACCCAAAATATACATAGGGGCATGTGAAATATTCTGGACTTTTAACTCTGTTTGCACAAGAATAATTCCTCTCTCTCTCTCTCTCAAATCCTAACAACGAATCTGTAAATTCTCATCAATTTTGCATACTAATAAGGGAAGTAAGCGTAATATCCAAAATCACGAGAGAAGTCATTGTGATAGAGCAAAACGTAAGGAGAAATCTCCAAATTTTCCTTATATTTTACATAAATTTCTCAATTTTTCAAAAGTTAAAATGCTATGTACGCCCACACAGCCCCGGCATCATTTCTTTTCCTTTCACGATTAACTCTACGAAGTTTCCAGTAAAGCTAAAGCCAAAAGCATTAAAAGGCGTTGGCACACATACCTAATTTATTATTAAAGCAAACAATCTTTGTTTTTCCTTTAGGAGAATGATGCATTAACCTCCACGCCATAACATCCGCTCGTTTGCTTCTACTTCTTGTAAACTACTATTAAGTCTTTGAAGCCACAAAAGGGAAGAGAAAATTTAAAAAGAAGGTACTTGAAGCATCCTTAAATTAAATTCATAGACAATATGATTATGTTGAAGTGAGAGAAGCTATTTCACTTGATATTAAATTTAATTAGGAAAATTATTTAATATTTATGCAAACATAAAAAGAAGAAGAAATATTTAAAAACGTACTCACAGCAGAAATAAATTATACCAAATTGATATATACGTGACATGTAATTACCTGTTGAACCAAGAGCTGTTGACATTTGTCTACAGCAATGTAATAAGTTAGTAGTTAGGAGTTAAAGCACTATAGAGTTAGGCGGTTAAGTAGTATAAATGTACAGTACCGTTCCATTTTTCTGTTAAGCAGATATACAGTAACAAGAGCACAATTGCTCCTTTGCTTTCCTCTGCTTCTTCTCAGCTTTCATCGCCATAGCTAGGAGTAGAATCTAGAGTTCATCATGGTATCAGAGCTCGAGTTAACGATCTATATCACTCAATTTCAACTCTAGATTCATCATCCTCAATTTTTGTGATGACCCAAAAATGTTATCTTTAAATTTAATAAGTAATTCTGTGTTCTAAGACCTCGAAAAGTACTGTTTATCATTCCTTGACTTGCGTGCGCAGTCCGTATAATTTTCGGAAAAGTTTTTGTATGAAAAATGGATTAAAATGTAAAATAAAGCTTTAAAACTCAACTGAGTAGACTTTGGTCAACATTTTGAGCAAACGGACTCGGATCAGTATTTTGATAGTTCCGTTAGGTCCGTATCATGATTTGGGACTTGGGCGTATGCCCGAAATCGAATTCCGAGGTCCCTAGCCCGAGATATGAAATTTTGATGAAAAATTAAAAGTTTGAAAGCTTAATGATTTTTAAGAATTTATTGATATTGAATTTATTGACACCGGGTCTGTATTTTAGTTCCCGGAGTCCGGTATAGGTCCACTATAATAATCGGAGTTGATTTGACGTGATTTAGACGTCCGGTTGTAAAAATATAAGTTTTGAAGTTTTCTTGAAAATTCCCTTTGATTTGTTGTTCGATTTGTAGTTTTAGGTATTTGTTTGGGCGATTTGATCGCGCGAGCAAGTTTGTATGATATTTTAGTACTTGGGTGCATGTTTGGTTGGGAGCCCCGAGGACTCGGGTCGATTTCAGGTGGTTAACGGATCATATTTGGACTTGAGAAAACTGCAGAAACCTGCTTCTGGTTTCCTTCTTCGCGTTCGCGAGGGGAGTCTCGCGTTCGCGAAGAGAAAATTTGGACTGACACAAATTGTGCTTCGCGTTCGCGACTAAGGGCACGCATTCGCAAAGGGTCGAGATGCAAAGCTTCGCGTTCACGATCGAAATCTCGCGTTCGCGATCGAAACCTCGCTTTCGTGAAGGGGAAATGACCGGAGAGGATTATTATTATGATAGTTATTGGTTTAATTTGAGATTTTATTATTATTTCTGTTAATTCTTCATGTATGTTAGGCTTACCTAGTCTTAGAGGTTAGGTGCCATCACGACATCCTACGGAGGGAGATTGAGGTCGTGAAAATAATAAATTAATGTGGAGAATTTGAAAAATATAAATTTATTGTAAGGTTATTTTTGTCTTGAATAAATTAATTTTTTGCTTCTGTTTCTGCTTCTTAGAAGAAGCTAGAATTTGCAGCTTCTCCCCCAAAGCAATAAAACTGCTTCTACTGCTGCTCAAAAGTACATTTTTATTTTAGCCAAACACCTTAAATTTTTCAAAAATTACTTTTTCCACAAAAAAAGATACTTTTGGCCTCTCAGACGTTTGGCCAAACAGGCTCTATATTAGTTCCAACATCTTAAGTAGCAAACCACTCGGTATTCCGGCGATCTTCAGTAGGAAGCCACTAGGTATTGAATATCTTTCCTCTCGTATGATTTAGATTTTTCTTGTTGGATACTAATCCTCTATTAAGATCTATTCTTAAGTCCCAACTTGATTAGTATCTTTTCACTCGTATGATTTAGATTTCTCTTTTCTTTGCTTTATTTGTTTTACGCTACCATAGAATAGTGGGATGAATATCTATTCTAGACATCTTTCATATTTCTTTAATCATCACTTTTAAAATAATAAAAATTTGTGGAGAGTTTTGCCAAAGGCTTATGGAAGTACACATTTATCGCATTTAACTTCGACCGGCAACTCTTGCATGACGTTTTAAAAAAAATACTGAAAAACAAATCGAACTATACCGCTATCGAAAAAAAATTGAGATGATTTCAAAAAGTCTAGTTTTGATTATACAAAATGGAATAACCGAAAAATTTATATAATACAAATATTATAAAATAACCGATCGAACCGAACCATTGACACCCCTGAGCCTAGGCATAGAATCGAATGATTCAGGGCTCGAATCGTCTCACTTGTATTTTTGCTCAACTTGGCTTAGCTCATTTCAGAAACAGTCTAGGCAATCGACAAATTTCCGTCATCTCGACTCATCTCACTCAAAGTTCGACAAACCTTGGCTCGGTCAAAAATCATGTTCCATTATGCTGAACTCTTTGCTCAGTTTAATTTGGTTGTAATCCGTAATTTTATTTAAAATTAAATTCATTCCTTATGTTTGATATGTTAATTCAATTTTAAAAATAGAGAGATCAGAAACAAGAAAAGTGAAAAAAAAGGAAAGGATGATAGAGCTGTTTTCGAAAAGCTACGAATAATTTACAAGAAGTGTTCAATTTGTGAAGACTTCTGTTATCCAAACAAGGGTGGAGTGCTGGCCTACTAGTAGGCGGTGGATATAGTCCCAGTGATGGCGAATTTAATCGAACTTAATATTTTGAACTTAAATATATGTGTAAAAAGTTATATACAGGAAAAATTATTGAATTTTTATTAAGTATTAAATTTAGATTCATAATTTAGAAAGTACAATACATCTTGTTGGAATCGAAAATAATAAGGCGTCATGCGAAAGCTAACAAAGTAAAGTTTGGCGACGATAAAGAAAACGATAAAAAAAAGTATACTTAAAAAGGCATAACATTCTAATATAGTTTGGTCAACTGACCTACGTATGATGAAACTAATATATAAAAAAATATAAAATATTGAGAAAAAATCTCCCCCTAAAAAAACTCTCGTAAGGACCATTGTAGATCCTATATTGTTTTTATGTGATGGAGAGATCCTCAATTTATAGAGGTCACAATATTTTTCTCCAAGAAAGATATATGTCAAATAAGGAAGAGATACATATATTTTTTAAGGAAAAGTAAAACAATTATGATCAATATTTTATCCTTCTTTCATGTAAAAGAATAAATCCAAATAAAGTAAAAAATCACGATAAATTCCTAATAATTTTCCCCTTTGGCCTCAATTTGTTTGACAATGCTTGATCCGCCTTCTTCACATATTCTTCGTCACTACTATTTGAGATAGTTAAAAATAGGCATGGGTTAAAAATTAGAGCCCCGTGCGTTAAAGGTGAGCACGGATTAAAAATATTGGAGCCTTGCATTGAAAGCGAGCAGAGTTATAAGTAGAGCTCATGCGTTACAAGTAAGCATGAGTTAAAAGTGGAACCTTGCGTTAAAAGTTAGCAAGGTTGAAAGTGGAGCCCATGCATTAAAAGTAAACATGAGTTAAAAGTTAGAGCTCAATTATGCGTTAAAAATAGTTTTTGTTTTTAATATGCAGCAGCATGAATTTTCAAAGTATGATTGAAATTTGCCTTCACATGTAGTACTCTTAACATTTTTTTATAAGAATCTTCATTATCGTCAAATTGGCTATAACTTGATCTAAACCCGCCTTAAATCTATCTTCGACCTCACTCTGAACCATTGCCTTTGATATAACTTATTTGGATCGAAAATAAAAAGGCGTCATGCGTAAACTAATAAAGTAAGCTTTGGCGACGATAAAGTAGACGACAAAGAGAAGTATATTAAAAGAGGCATAACATTCTAATGTGGTTTGGTCACTTGACCTATATATGAGAAAACTAATGTATAAAGAAGATATAAAATTATTGAGAAAAGATCTCCCCCTAAATGAAACTCTCTTAATGACTATGTTGTGGATTCTATATTATTTATCTATGAAGGAAGATTTTTAATTTATAGAGGTCATAACTTTTTTCTCCAAGAAAAGAATCTGTCAAATATGAAATATATTTTTCTATAAGGAAAAATAAATCAATTATAATTAATATTCTACTATTCCTTCAGCTAAAAGAAAAAAACTAATTAAGGTAAGAAAATAGGACAAATTTCTAAAACTTTAACTTAAATTTATCAAATTAAATATTGCGCCCGGCTCAAAGTGTGTGAGAACACTCACCAACAATAACAACAACAACCCACTAAAATTTCACTAATGGGGTTTGGGGAGGGTAGTGTGTACGCAGACCTTATCCTTACCCCGAAGGAGTAGAGAGGCTGTTTTCGAAAGACCCTCGGCTCAAAAAAAATAAAAAGACAAAAGGGGCAAAAAGGGAGACAATATTAGTATCACAACAACAACCATAAGATAAATAGGAACACCATAAAATCCAGAAGAAAGATGCGGAAGACAATATTAGTAAATATTAGTATCACCACAACAATCATAAGAAAAATAGGAACCTCGTGAAATCTAGAAAAAAGATGTAAAGCAAAAGCGATAGCTAATAAATAGGACCTGCACTAAAAAGAGAAATAGTAAGCCACAACATTCCCACTAGTTATCTTAGAAAAAAAACCCTACATAATTAATCCCACCATGTTACAAAGTAAGACACGACTCAACTACCTCGTAACACAAACTTCAGAATTCCAACGGCTGCCACCTATACAAGCAAGCAACACCCCGTATGTCTGCATCAACTATATATATCAGACACTTGTCTTGGGAATCCCACGTAACACAACGAAAAAGAGTAAAAGTAACCCCAACTTCACATTATTCCTTAAATAAGGCTTTAAATCTTCTACTTCTTCTTATAAGTGGATTTGGAATTCAATTCTTTCTTAATTATCTGTTGATCACTTTTAACAAGATTTCATGGCTTCTTCCTCCAGCAGTATTGATGAAGAGGGTATGCCATTCTTTTCTCTTATTTCTTCTTCTCGTGTTTGTAGCTTCTGTTTGAGTGACTGACTTCAAGAAATCATGATTCTTGGAATTGGACATGCAGGAATTGAGAAGCAAGAGGTAACCCCTTTGGAAAAGCATGTTATGTTCTTTGATATTAACAAAGATGGTGTGATTTACCCATGGGAAACTTATAAAGGTCTAGTTTCTCTTTCTTCTTTCCTTTTTCTGTTCTTTTTCCCACATAAAGTGTTTTCACTTATATTTCTGCTTTGAGGTTTGTCAGTAGTTATTTAACTGTTATTTCTTATTTTTTCCTTTTGGTTTTTGTATATACCAGGCTTCAGGAAAATTGGAAGTGGCGTTCTCCTCTCAACCGTTGCTTCAATTTTCATTAATATTGGTCTAAGTGGCAAAACTCGACCTGTAATTCACTCTTTCCCCCTCTATGATTTTGTTTCGAGAATAATTCTTCAAAATTGACTAATAGCGTGTTTGGCGAAGCTTCTCTAGGCTATTGCCCTTCTTTTTTTTTCACAAAAAATATATTTTTCTTCAAAATTGATGTGTTTGTTCAAACTTTTTAGTAGAAAAAAGTACTTCTAAGTAGAAGCAAAACAGTTTCGAAAAAGCAGAAAAAACGTATAATTCTTTTCCGAAACACTTTTAAAAAAAACATTTTTCAGAAAAAATATATTTAGAAATACATATTAGAGGGGTAAGTTGATTGTTAAAACAACTCGATTGTCATATATGTCTCTTAGGATCATACTGTTTTCCAATAATGATGATGAGCTGCAAAAGGCAAATATTGACAAAAATCGTTATGATGATTTAAATTATTTACTATGCAAAACTTATCTATGTGCAAATTGGTTGACGCATCACGCGTGAGGAACTTTGGTCAAAATTTTAGTCCATCCTTGAATTTAATATAGGATTTGTTTACCCGAAAAATCGGATATAGTTGAATTTATAAGTAGTTCTAAGGATATGTGATATAGCTTGACATAAATCGTACGTGGAAGTGGAGATATTTAGATTCTTGGCTATAGAAATGGGATATAAATTATTGAACTAGAAGAGTGAGTATGCAGAGTAAAACAAGTTTAAGAGATTTATTCTTCAATAAATAGAAGTATTCTTTTCTTACAATGTGTCAACCTGCTTGTGCTTGCAAGGATTTCCCCCTTTATAGTAGAGAGATCTTACTTTATTTATAATAAAAAATATATAGTGGACAACCCATGATGAATTGTCTCTTCCTCGATTCCTGCCAAGATTCTCTCCCCTAGTGCGGTTGTAACGGCTCCTATCTGCGAGCTCGACACTGGCTCGAGCTCGGTATTGGGTCGAGCCCTCGGTCTTGAGTTCGAGTTCGACATTCGGGTGAGTGTCAATCGGTCTGTGCATCGCCGACAACCTTCTCTTTGCCTTGCGGTTCAATTTGGCCATGGGCTTGATAATGATATCGAGCCGATTCCTCGATCGGTCTTGGAGCTCGAGGCTTGTTTTTACTATCCTCGGAACTTGTCTCGAGCTCTCACTTCGATCGCTTACCATTCAAACTCGATCAAACGTACGGAGGCCGAAATCTATTTCGACCGGATACAGATAGTCCCCTCGTTTCTCAGGAAGAATGTGGTGAGAAGCGACATGATTTTCGATGGCTCGATCGGATGACGTTTTCACTAGGATCGATCGTGACGTATGTGATAGTTGTCCCGTTGATTTAGTCTTTCAAGGTATTTAATGCGCATCAGACGGTGGTCGGCCACCGCTGACACTGAACCGCCACGGTATAAACCTATAAATAGCCATTCCATTTATCATTTACCACTTTTACATCTTTAATCTCCCAAATTTTCTTACTCTTTCTGCCTCTATTTCGCCGCTTGTAGAGCCACCTTCATCAGCGTGTGGCACCATCAACCTTTCATCTTCCCTCGCGTTTCTTTCTCTTATATCAATGGCAAAAACTTCAAAAACCGTACCTCAAAAGGAGAAAGCTTCCTCTTCACGGCCGTCCGGCGACAAGGCGCCGGTGGAGCCGCCTCCCCATGAGTATGTTCCTGGCCTGTGTACTCTGAAGATCGATTTTAAGGTTGAAAATCCTTCGTCGGTTCCGGGTCGATGTGAGCATGTGTCGATGTACATGTGCTTGATAACAGAGGGCCATCTCGAGGCCATGAGGAAAGACTACAACTAGGGTCCCGAGGTTGTGTTGCAAATTCCCTCTTCCGAAGAGAGCGTCATCACTCATGTGGAGGGGTTTTTAAGTGTTTATACTTACTCCTTCACGTTGGGTCCCGTCGACCCAGTGATCATTGATTTTTGCAAAAGATATCAGGTCACCCTCGGTCAAATTCATCCTTCTCTATGGCGCATAGTAACCTTACTTTGCTTTTTCTCCAACAAGACCGGGGGGCTGGATTTCACCCTAAATCACCTCATACGATTGTATCTACCTCAAATCTTTTGAGGACTAATCAGGCTTCATCGTCGGGCATCGAAAGCTTTAATGTCGAGCATCGACGAAGACAAAGATCGGGGTTGGATGGGCCGTTATATTTGGGTGAGGACCCGTAACCTCATTCCGGAAGAGAAGATGTCGTTCCCCGAGGAATGGAATTTCGACCGTAAGTGGTTTTCGTAAGGCGTTGTTTTACATATCTTTTTCTGATTCTATCTGATATCTTTCTCCGATATACAGCTACCCCCTGGATGCCATAAGCGGTACCCGACCTCGAGGATTGGGTTCGGAAGTTGGCCTCGACTTCCTCTTATGCTGAACGCGCTTGGCGTGATTTGGCAAAAGGTAGATGGCAGGCCAAGAATCACGGTAAGGGTCACTTCTCGTGTTCTTCAAAATGTTTTTTATGCTCCATCCGTTACCGATTTCCTTTCGTGCAGGTGTAACCAAGGATGTCGTTTTGAGGCCTTCGAGTGGTGAGGAAGGAACCAAGTCCCCGGTCCCGGAACCGGGGAAAGATAAGAAGCGAAAAGCTGTCTCTCGGTCAGAGGATACCAAGCCCAAAACTCGGAGGGTGAGGAGGAAGGAAATCGCTCTTTCGACGGACTCGGTCCAACGACTGAGAGAAGAAGAATAAGAAGAATAAGAAGATGATGCCTCGGCTTTGGTGATCCGATCTGCGAAAGCTATCGAGGTTGCCAGACCTTCTGAGCCGATGACGGCTATATCGGTCGGGGTCGGTTACGATACCCCAAGTCTCGATCAGAGCCTTCCGAGCGATTCGCTTGGGACTATGATAGTGGGTCATTTGCCTTCTATTCCAAACTTTTCTGAGGAGGCGTTAAAGGAAGCTCGAGAATTGAAGACCCCCGATATGGGAGGAGGCTCTAGTGTAGGGGACCCTTTTCGGGATTGCTTTGCTGGAGTCGATGATGCCTCCGATATTAGTGACGCTTCTTTTCTCCTAGAAGAGGCCCAACATTTCATTTCTCGGGTAAAGATTTTATTGTGCTTGGTTTCTCCGTTCTTTTCTAAACTTGACTTGTGTTTTTTCCCTACTGTGCAGGCCATTAGCAGGTTTCGAGTTGACCTCAGCCAGTGTGAGGTCGAGCTTCAGAAGGTCTCGGGGGAGAGAGATGCTCTGCGGCTTCTTTGCAGCCAAAAGGACGAGGTTATAAATGACCTCCAAGCAGATTTGGCTAAGGCTCATGAAGAAGAGGCCGAACTAGATAAGCAGGTGAGCCTCATTCTGTTAGAATATGGGTTTGACCCAACTATGGAAGCTAACCCTTCGTTATCTCAGCTGCACCAAAAGGTTGAAAAGATAGGGTTGCTTCGGGAAGAAGTCGATCAAATCAAGACCGAATGTGACCGGTGGAAGGAGACTATCGACCGCCTGACTGCAGAAAAAGAAACCATCTTGGCCAAATTATTATCGGCCGATGTTCAGCTTTAAAGCGTCAAGCAAAAGGGTTCGGCTCAAGCCAAGAGGATCGAGGAGCTTGAAACACGGCTTGCTGAGGCCAAGGAGGAGGTTTAGTCGTCGAAAGTCATGGAGGAGAAGTCCATTGTCGTGTATAGGGCTGATGCCGAGGCTGCTCAAATGGAGGCAAGAGAGGCAGCGGATACTGCCAACACTCGAGCACATTGGGTTGCCGAACTTGCTAAGTGTTGGTCTCGGAGGGAGACCCTCGAGGAGATACACGCTCGAGGTTTCGACCTTGCTGAAGAGATAAAAAGGGCTAAAGAACTCGAAGCTGAAGCTGAAGCCTTGTCTTCTGATGGCGATGATGACGATGATGATGATGGTAGCAAGAGCGGGTCCGAAGATGGGGGGGAGCCCGATGGAGAAGAGACCGCTCTCGATGATAACCTAGAAGCTTAGCCCTTAGCTTCTATGTCACATTTATTTATGTAAACCATTCTTGTATATCTATACAAATATCTTTTTCTTTTACTGACTTGCTTCGTGAAGATTTCATTCATGCTTTGCGGATGTTTTCATGAGGATTTAGGTGATTTCATCGAATTCGGTCTTCGTAGCCTTTATGGACGAGTGAGAGTTCGCTCGAGCTCGAAATAAAAGTAGTCCACAGGCTTAGTGGTCGAGTGGGCACTTGCCCGAACTCGAAAGATAAAAGTAGCCCACAAGCTGAGTGAACGTTCAAACTCGAAGTGAGATAGCCCTTAGGCTTTGATAATTGAGTGAGTGATTGTTTCGAACTCGAACTCAAAGTATATTAGCCCGTAGACTTTTATGATCGAGTGAGTGATTGCTCAGACTCGAAGTAAAATAACCCTTAGGGTTTAATAATTGAGTGAGTGATTGCTCGAACTCGAAGTAAGATAGCCTTTAGGCTTTAATAATTGAGTGAGTGATTGCTCGAACTCGAAGTAATATATCCTTTAGGCTTTAAAAATTGAGTGAGTGATTGTTTCGAACTTGAACTTAGAATATCTTAGCCCGTAGGCGTTTTATGACCGAGTGAGTGATTGCGCGAGCTCGAAGTAAGATGGCCTTTAGGCTTTAATAATTGAGTGAGTGATTGTTTCGAACTCGAACTCAGAATATCTTAGCCCGTAGGCCTTTTACGATCGCTTGTATCAAAAATCCCTTTGATGGTGGTTGGCCTTTAAGCCTGTTTGAATCATGAAGCAGGAAAATCTTTTCAAAGTGTGAGATATCTAAAAAAGAAGTTCTCCTTTATAAATCATTACACATGTGTTTGTATCTTGTGCCAGAGTTCGAGCAAAACTACGTGGGCATGGTTCGTTTTGACCATTTGGCCCTTACACTTTTTTCTATCGAGATCCTGTTTGTCATGAATTTGATATGGAGCAACTTTCTTGTGCCGAACTTAATTTATTCGCCTGGTAGCTAGCCCCCCAGTATTCGAGGTTGATTATGAAGGAGCCTCGGATACTATTGATCTGTCCCTGGGTAGCACATAGTTGTTGTCTCCTTAAAAACCATGCCGGAAAGACCCATTTGGGATAAAAGCCGAACTTAAGGGAAAAGGAGTACAACGCATGCTTTGAAACCAGAGGTCTTGATGTTTTTCGTCGAATTCCTGCAATGAGTTAGTGTCGAATATATGTATATAGACGATAGAGGAGAAAATCATACCTTAACAGTAATATCGTTTGAGAAGCGATATGTTCCAATTGTTTGGTAATGGTTTTTCATCCATTGCTCCAAGTTTATAAGACCCTTTCCCGATTATATTGAGGACTTGATAGGGTCCTTCCCAATTTGGGCCGAGCTTCCCTTCATTAGGATCTCGAGTGTTGACGGTGACCTTCCTTAGGACCAAGTCCCCGACCATGAAATGGCGGAGGTTGGTTCTTCTGTTGTAGTACCTTTCGATTCGTTGTTTTTGTGCAGCCATTCGAACCAGTGCCGCCTCTCATTTTTCATCCAATAATTCGAGGCTAGTATTCATTGCCTCGTAGTTCGATTCTTTGGATGTATGTCGGAACCTTGCGCTTGGTTCCCCGACTTCGACCGGAATTAGAGCTTCGGATCCATACACTAGGGAAAATGGGGTTGCTCCTGTACTGGATTTAGATGTTGTCCAATATGCCCTAAGGACTTCGGGCAAAATTTCTCTCCACTTTCCTTTAGCTTCGTTCAGTCTTTTCTTTATGTTTTGGATGATAATCTTGTTCGTTGATTCGGCCTGTCCGTTCCTGCTAGGATGATATGGTGTAGACAGTATTCTTTTTATTTTATGGTCTTCGAGGAATTTCATCACTTTACCGCCGATAAACTGTTTACCATTGTCGCATGTTATTTCTGCTTGTATCCCAGATCGACACACGATGTGGTCCCAGATGAAATCTATAACCTCTTTTTCTCTCACTTTTTCGAACGCTTGTGCTTCAACCCATTTAGAAAAATAGTTAGTCATAAAGAAAATGAATTTAGTTTTACCTGGGGCCGATGGTAGAGGGCCGACGATATCCATTCCCCATTTCATGAATGGCCATGGAGAAATGACCGAATGAAGTTGCTCTCCGGGTTGATGGATCATTGGTGCAAACCTTTGACATTTATCACATTTTCGAACTAACTCATTAGTGTCCTTATCCATGCTATCCCAGTAGTACCCTGCTCTAATGATTTTGCGCATTAATGGTTCGGCGCCGGAGTGGTTTCCACAAGTGCCTTCATGGACCTCTCGTAAAACATAATCGGTGTCTCCTGGTCACAAACATACCGCCAGTGGTCCGTCAAACGTCCTTCTGTATAATGTTCCATTTTCGACTAGCGTGAATCGAGCAGCCTTGGTTCGTAGAACCCTCGATTTTTTAAGGTTCGATGGGAGTTTTCCATTCTTTAAATATTCAATATACTTATTCCTCTAATCCAGGTTAAGCTCGTGAAATTTATTTCGGCATGTCCATCCTCGATTACAGATCTCGAGAGTTGAACGACAGTCCCCGAGTTGATCTTATCTTCCTCGACTGATGACCCCAAATTTGCGAGTGCGTCGGCCTCGCAGTTTTGTTCTCGAGGCACATGTTGCAGGGTCCATTCTTTGAAACGGTGTAGAGTTACCTATAATTTATCCAAATACCTTTGCATCCTATCTTCTCGAACCTCGAAAGTTTTGTTTACTTAGTTCACCACTAGTAAAGAGTCACATTTGGCCTCAATGACTTCTGCTTCCAGGCTTTTAGCTAGCTTGAGACCTGCAATCATGGCCTCGTACTCGGCCTCATTGTTAGTTAATCTAGTAGTTTTGATGGATTGTCTAATAATGCCACATGTGGGAGGTTTCAGTACGATGCCAAGCCCAGACCCTTTAACATTTGAAGCACCATCTGTGTAGAGGGTCCAAACCCCCGACGACGTACCCGATTTTAACAAGAGTTCCTTTTCAACTTCGGGTACGAGGGTTGGCGTGAAATCGGCCACAAAGTCCGCTAAAATTTGGGACTTGATGGTCGTACGAGGTTGATATTCGATATCGTATCCACTGAGTTCGACGGCCCATTTGGCCAATCGACCCGATAGTTCGGGCTTGTGCAAAATATTGCGAAGTGGGTAAGTGGTCAAAACTCATATGGAGTGACATTGAAAGTATGGTCTTAACTTTCTAGAGGCGCTTATTAGTGCAAGTGCTAATTTCTCTAAGTAAGGGTATCTAGCCTCTGCTTCCCCTAAGGTCCGACTTACATAACTCTTCTCGAATTAGGACGCCACTTAGCGCGATTTCCGATACCGCCAAGTATAAGTACAAATTCTCATCTGTCCTCGGAGTGTGAAGTGGTGGTGGGCTCGATAGGTACCACTTCAATTGTTCTAGTGCCTGTTGGCATTCCGGGGTCCAGGCGAAATCGTTCTTCGTTTTGAGTAGAGAGAAGAATTTGTGGCTTTGATTTGATGACCTTGAAATGAATCGGCCTAAGGCAGCTATCCGCCCGGTCAGCCTTTGCACTGCTTTCGCGCTATCCACGACGGTGATGTCTTCGATGGCCTTAATTTTGTCGGGGTTGATCTCGATTCCCCGATTCGATACCATGAAACCAAGGAACTTGCCCGATCCAACCCCGAAAGCACATTTCTCGGGGATGAGCTTCATGTTGTATTTCCTTAAGATCTTGAATGTTTCTTGCAAATGAGTCAAATGGTCCTCTGCGCGCAGGGACTTAACTACCATGTCATCAATGTAAACTTCCATCGACTTACCTATTTGTTCTTCGAACATTTTATTCACTGGGCGTTGGTAAGTAGCTCCTGCATTTTTTAGCCCGAATGGCATTACATTATAGCAATAGGTTCCGTACTTGGTGATAAATGAAGTCTTTTCCTGGTCCTCCGGGTTCATTCGAATTTGATTGTACCCGGAGTAGGCGTCGAGAAAAGTAAGGATCTTGTGGCCGGCTGTGGCATCGATCATGCGATCGATGCTAGGCAGTGGAAAAGAATCTTTGGGGCATGCTTTGTTTAGATCTTTATAATCTACGCACATTCTAAGTTTGTTCCCCTTTTTAGGGACTACAACTACGTTGGCTAACCACTCGGGATATTTTACCTCCCGAATTGACCCTATTTTGAGAAGTTTAGTTACCCCATCCTTTACAAATGCGTGTTTTACCTCGGACTGGGGTCTTCTTTTTTGCTTCACCGGTTTGAACCTAGGGTCCAAGCTCAGCTGGTGCGTTGTTATCGACGGTGGGATCCCTGCCATGTCTAAATAGGACCAAGCAAAACAGTTTATGTTATCGATAAGAAATTGAATGAGTTTTTCCCTGAGTTCGGGGGTCAATCCTGTTCCCAAGTATACCTTTCTCTCGGGCAGATATTCGATTAATATAACCTGCTCCAGTTCTTCGATCGTAGATTTGGTGGCGTCGGAGTCGTCGGGGAAGATGAAAGCTTGAGGTGTCAGAAACTCTTCCTCCTCATCCTCTATTTCCTGTTCCACCAGTTTGGTTGAGACTGGTGGCTGTGATTGCTATTTGGTTTCTCGTCTATCTTTAGTGCTCGATCTTTCCGAGACCGATAGCGTTGGTATCGATGTTACCTCATCGACCGCAAACATTTCCTTCGCAGCATGTTGCTCCCCGTATACTGTTTTCACGCCGTCCGACGTAGGGAATTTCATTACTTGGTGGAGGGTCGAAGGCACTGCCTTCATATTGTGGATCCAAGGTCTTCCGAGTAGGGCATTGTACCTCATATCCCCTTCGATTACGTGGAATTTGGTATTTTGGATGGTTCCAACTACATTCACTGGTAGAGTAATCTCCCCTTTGGTCGTTTCACTGGCCATATTGAAACCGTTCAAGACTCGAGCTGCGGGCACGACTTGATTCTGCAAACCGAGCTGCTCCACCACCCAAGATCGGATGATATTCGCAGAGCTACCTGGATCCACTAAAACACGCTTAACTTGAGCTTTATTTAATAGGATAGAAATTACCAGAGCGTCGTTGTGAGGTTGAAAGATGCCCTCTGCTTCTTCAATTCCGAATAATAAAGTGCCCTCTGGTACATAACCTCGAGTTCGTTTTTCCCCTGTGGCCGGTATCTTGCCGTACTTGAGCACGGGTCCCTGTGGAGTATCGACCCCACTGATGATCATATGAATGATATGCAGATGTTCCTCTTGTTTATCCCTTTTGCTGGCGTCCCTTTCTCTGAAGTGATTCTTGGCTCGATCACTGAGGAACTCTCGAAGGTGGCCCTCATCGAATAGGCGGGCTACATCTTCTCTTAATTGTCTGCAATCCTCGGTCCTGTGGCCATGCGTGCCATGATACTTGCACATCGAATTCGGGTTTCTTTGGGAAGGGTCGGTTTGCATGGGTCTAGGCCACCTAGTATCTTTGATTCTTCCGATCGCCGATACAATGCCCGATGCGTCGACGCTGAAATTGTACTCCGATAGCCGAGGTGCCTTTATAGGATCGCCATATTTATCGAACCCACTCTTGCTCATAAGCCCCCAAGAATTTTGTCCTCGATCACTCCTTCGATTGTTCCGAGCGGAATTGCGCGCTGAACCGTTGTTCATTCGATCTGCGATGTACGGTTGATATCGGTCTCTGTTCGACCTTCGTTCTCTGTCGATATCCCTCTCGTTTTTAATAGCTGCCCTGTTCTGGTGCATGGATCCGGGAGGAGCTCCCAACTGGTCGTTTTCGACCCTGATTTTTGACTGGTATCGGTTGTGTACATCCGCCCAAGTTATTGCTGGATACTCGATAAAATTTTGCTTCAACCGACGTGATGCTATTGAACTTTGCTCGTTCAAATCTTGGGTGAAAGCTTGGACGGCCCAATCGTCTGTGACCGGTGAAAATTTCATGCATTCCATTTGAAATCGGGACACGAACTCCCTCAGCATTTCATTGCCTCTTTGCTTTACTTTGAAGAAGTCCAATTTCCTTGTTGCAACCTTTATGGCACCAGCATGTGCCTTTACAAACGAATCCGCTAACATGCTAAAAGAATCGATGGAATTTGGGGGCAAATTATGATACCAAATCATCGCTCCCTTCGAGAGAGTCTCTCCGAATTTTTTCAATAACACGGATTCGATCTCGTCGTCTTCCAAATCGTTACCCTTGATGGCACACGTGTAAGAGGTGACGTGTTCGTTAGGATCGGTCGTACTGTTATATTTGGAAATTTCGGGCATACGGAATTTTTTGGGGATTGGTTTTGGCACGTGAGTTTTCCGTGCAGTTTTGATAGAGAAATTGGCATGAGGTGCGATGGAAATATGAAAGTGGGCCGAGACCCGTATTTTATGATTTTGAAATGCTGTGTCACATGGTGGCTTTTTGTCAGGACCCAACTGGAGGGTCATGACTAGCACCCGGTCCATACATGCCGAGCACCAACTTACATTTTATCTAACCTTCCTTATTATCTTTAAGGGCCGACAAGATAAATATAAATGGTAGACATGGATCATGAACATCCAACAACTCGAGGGAAAAGGCTTTTGTATGAATTTCTTCGAATCCAGCCCTTTTATCATTAGTGGAGCTCCCGAGATCTGATCGACCCCTGGAATTATATGTTTCTATTTTTTTATCGTTGGCTTCGACTCGTTTTGTGAGTTCCTCGAGCAATTTAGTAATTTCGGGAGTAGTCCCCGATTCTTGCTCGTTTGACTTCACTATGGCTGGCTCCGTTCTATGGGTGATTTCCCGAAGCGGATCGGGCTTCGGCCTGCTTTGTACCTGAGTTTGGCTCTGCAACTTAGCTATCGCTATTTGCTGGGCTTGTAACATCTTGAAGATCATCCGTAAGCTGACTCCGATCTCCTCCACGTTATGAGCGTCTCGAGCTACGGATCGAGTACCGCCCCGAATGCTTTTTTCCGGTTCGGACCGTTGGTTCGCCTCAAGAGCCACTTGTGAATTGACATCTAGTGGTACTTCAACTCGGATTTCAGGTACTTCGATTCGAGCTTCAGTGACATCGTTAAGTGGCCTTCCGGCCCTGGGTATCAAGTTGTTGGTTTCATCCTGAAGGCCGGCTTCGTGGTCGATAGGTAAAGCCATGAATCGAGAGTTTGCCATTGCTGATTCGGATTTGTAAACTGGTGCGTATTGCGGATTTGTATCAAACAACCACTGTTATCCTTAGCCCCACGGTGGGCGCCAAACTGTTTACCTGGAAAATCGGATATAGTTGAATTTATAAGTAGTTCTAAGGATATGTGATATAGCTTGACATAAATCGTACACAGAAGTGGAGATATTTAGATTCTTGGCTATAGAAATGGGATATAAATTATTGAAGTAGAAGAGTGAGTATGCTGAGTAAAACAAGCTTAAGAGATTTATTCTTCAATAAATAGAAGTAGTCTTTTCTTACAATGTGTCAACCTTCTTGTGCTTACAAGGATTCCCCCTTTATAGTAGAGAGATCTTACTTTATTTATAATAAAAAATATATAGTGGACAACCCATGATGAATTGTCTCTTTCTCGATTCCTGCCAAGATTCTCTCCCCTAGTGCGATTGTAACGGCTCATGTCTGCGAGCTCGACACTGGCTCGAACTCGGTATTGGGTCGAGCCCTCGGCCTTGAGTTCGAGTTCGACATTCGGTGTGAGTGCCAATCGGTCTATGCATCTCCGACAACTTTCTCTTTGCCTTGCGGTTCGATTTGGCCATGGGTTGATAATGATATCGAGCCGATTCCTCGATCGGTCTTAGAGCTCGAGGCTTGTTTGTACTATCCTCGGAAATCGTCTTGAGCTCTCACTTCGATCGCTTACCATTCGAACTCGATCAAACGTACGGAGGCCGAAATCTATTTCGACCGTATACAGGATTCATAATAATTGTCACCCTACTGAAACTTGAAAGTTAATTAATGGTGTAGTCCGTGCTCGCTTTCATGGTGGAAGGACGAGCAGATAATTCCGAAGCCCTACATTTTTTGTATGACAGGACACACTTTACATGATCCAAAAACGTGGCCTAGACCTCCGATCCCAAGAAGTCTATCTGACTTTTAATTTGGACAAAAAATGAAGTGAACTTGACTAGACCTCTTTTATACCAGATCAGATTGGGCCATCAACATGACTTCTATATATGTGGAAGTTTATGCTGTGTGTCATGACTCGTGTGTGTGACATTTTAAGAAGGCCGAAACGGCGAAACCTTGAAAAGTTGTTAACATTTGCCTATCTTCCCCATTTTTGTTTTTTTTTTATTACATTCCTAAGTAATGCACACAGATGCGCTTCTATCAGCAGATGTGAATGACATATTACTTTCTTACTCCATATCACTCTGGTCACTGTTTTGTTGATGGCTTACTTTGCATGGTCTGCTTGATTCTTCAGTAATTTTGATGTGCATGCTTTTTAATATTATATTTTTTGTCTTTTCAATTTCGGAATTCTCATATCTTCCAGCTAGTTATAAATGCAAGGGTATATTTACATTTAACAAGTGAGAACATAAAATGATAAGTGCTCGCACATGTTGATGAGCACAAGACGTGGATTCATGAGGAACACTTTAGTTTTAGAAGAAAAAAAATGAGTTGTAGAAACCGATGGACTCGCCCTTAATTAGTTAATGTGCCTGTTTATGTACAGGGGAAATGGCCTTCTCCTCTGTTTCCCATTGAAGTGAAGAACATCAAATTTGCCAAGCATGGCAGTGATAGTGATGTCTACGACACTGAAGGAAGGTACAGAACGTGTGATGTTCTTGGAATTGTCTAATGATTTATTCAACATTAATCGTGGTACATTATATCTGCATACACAGTCCAGTGTAAAAGAGTTTTTATGCTATTTAGTCACTTAAAGGATAACTATATGTATAGAACTGGTTCCCTGGAAAATAAGGTTGTTAAAACAACATGCTATAAAAATTATATATATAAATTAAATCATGTGTAAAAATCGAATTTTTATTTGAATCTTCACATTTTGAAGGTTCGTTCCTGAAAAATTTGAGGAGTTATTCAAGAAGCATGCACGAACAAATGGCAATGCCTTAACCGCCAGCGAGTTAGATGAATTGCTCAAGGCAAACAAGCAACCGAAGGACTTTGCTGGACAGTAATACTCTCCTCTCTATCTCAAGAACAAGAATAGAGTTTTATTAATTAGTTATGGCTAATTATTCTTTTCCTTTTAGTTAAAGAAAAGAAATAAAAATAATTGGATGGATTGTGCAGCATTGCTGCTAAATCAGAGTGGAAGGTGTTGTATCTCCTTTGCAAAGATGAACATGGCTTGCTGCCCAAAGACACAGTTAGGAGCGTTTATGATGGTAGCCTTTTTGAACTAATGGCCAAGGCAAAACAATCCAAGAAACACGAACGGGTAATTACAGTCATTACATTAATTTACTTCTATTTGCTTTTTAATGATGTTTTGCATTTGAATTGTCGATTTGTACAGGGGAAAAAATTGTACTGACATTATTCTTATTGCTACTACTTTTCATTGCAGGGGTAAATCAAGTCCTTAAAATGTGCAACAGATGTTTTCTATTTCTATTGGAGCTATTACCATGGTTTTCTTTTCGGGGTCGGGGATTGGGGTTTGGGGAGTGGGGAAAAAATAAAAATAAAAAACAGAACAAGTACACTTTGAATTTATAGAATTATAGTGGAGAGGTGGATTTCTGAGAATCAATACCTGTGAATATAGCACTATCTCGTTGAAATCAAGACTTGTTTAGTTCAATATGATATTTATAGTTGTTTGTGGTGTTTGTTTCTTTGTGGAAAATAGAAATACAAATTAACTTTCTTTGTTCTCCGTTCTGTATTACTTTTTCTTCTTTCGCTTAAGTTAGGATTGCATGAATTTTAGACATGGTTTTATTTGATGGATTTATCACGCAATAAACATCATTGGTCTTGCTTTGGCAGTCCGTTAGAAAGAATCGCATTTTGATATTTATATCTATCTATATTAATTAGGCCAAATACATATGTAGGCTCTCAAACTTGTCCCTTTTTGTCACTTGGACACCTAAACATAGGGTTGTTCCTATCAGGCACTCCAACTAAATTTATATGTGCCAATTAAACACCTAAACATAGGATTGTTCCTATCAGGCACTTCAACTAAATCACATATGTGCCAATTAAATTATTATTATTATTATTATTATTATTATAATACTCCATATTATGATTATTTTATATATCATAATATATTATTTCTATTAAAGCCAGATCGTCATTTTTTTTCTTGGCAAAATCGAAGGCAAAGTTGCTTGCCCTCTTAGGTTTCTTAAGAATTTCATGGTCATACCACCTTAAAAAATTGCAAGCAACTTTGCCTTCGATTTTGCCAAGAAAAAAAATGACGATCTGGCTTTAATAGGAATAATATATTAGGATATATAAAATAATCATAATATGGAGTATAATAATAATAATAATAATAATAATAATAATAATAAATCAACAAATTTTTCTCATGTTCACGCACCCTTTCCTGTGATAGTGTTTAATTGGCACATATGTGATTTAGTTGTAGTGCCTGATAGGAACAACCCTATGTTTAGGTGTCCAAGTGACAAAAAGGGACAAAGTTTGAGGGCCTACATATGTATTTGGCCTATTAATTATAAAAGCATGAATACAATGTCGGTTTACAAAAATAATCTTATAATATTAAGCATAATATCTCATAATAAAAGGAAATAACCGAAACTATAGATATTAGCTTTATAATCCTATTAGTTTTAGGACATAATACTACACGTTAGGAATACTATTAGTATAATTACTTTCGGGCTGTCAAATTCATATAAAATTGAACAAGTAAATATCTTTAGTCGTGTAATCCTATTACTTTTAGGATATACTTCTTAAAAATTCCTATTACTAATTTAATTTGAAAACGTATTATAATATTCTTACTAATTTAATTTGAGAATATATTATTTTGTCCAAATCAATTTAGAAAAATGAGAGTCTATATTATTATAAAAGAATAAATACAATATTAATATATCAAAATAGCCCTAAAATATTAAACGGAAGAACTCATAGGGAAATGACATAACTGCAATAAGCTATTTTTTGGACTATAATACCTTCTATGCTAATTTTTAATATTTAAGATTTTAAAATTAATAAAATTTTATTTGTTAAATTCTTATTAAAAATATGTAGGAAGATTTAATAAAATCAATTTCATTAGAATCCTTCGTATTGGCAATACATTACCACTCCATAATGTCCAATACGAAGAAAAAATAAATGTAACATTAAATGGACTGCATAAAGAGTTGAAATTGAAAAGAAAAAATTACCCCCACGATAATATATATTGTATGTTATATTTGAACTATTTTCCTACTCAAATAATATTTTTTAATCACTTTTTCGTGTAATATTGAAAAATACCCAATTATTAAACAACAACTAAGAAAATATTTAAGAATATAAATGTGTGAGAAAGAGAAAAAAAATAGTTGGTAAGAGTCAATACCACTAATGATTCTACAAACATAAAGATCTAAAAGTGAAATGTCATATCAATCTTTTACTCTTTGAAAATAAAATTTATGGTGGATAAAATTATAATTAAGATTAAATATTCAAAACAAGAGATGAACTAATATTAAGATCTGAATCAATATAGAATAAATTATTTTTTATGTTAAAACTAAATAATTAAATTTTTTAATTAATTATTTTACAAGAGAATCCAATTCAATTATTTTTTAAATTTATCATATGAGTAAAATTCTTATTCAAGTTAAAAAAAACTCTTAGGGTACATAAATTTATTCCATAAATAGAACGTTAGAACACAAAGTAAAAATATTAGTATATTATTAAGAATCAAAATGCTATACAAGTATCTGAGGAAGTACAATCAAAGCTAAATCCTAAACAAGAATAAGCTTTCAAGACTATATTATAAAGAGTCGACTATGGTATAACGTGATTATTTTTTGTAGATGCCTCCGACGAAATCGAAATAATATTTCTATGTTATGCATTACTTGCAAATATCATATCAAGAGGCATGGCTCTGTTAGCAATAATAGCAAGTGGTGTACCAACAACGATTTTATTGTAAGGCCACCCACTTTAGATTTGATATACCTCTTCAAACAACTTAAATAACCATCACAAATATATCAAAGCAGAGCAATGGTGCTAAATTTATAAGGAAAACAAAATTGATAATATGAGATGAAGCATTTATAAGTGTCAAACGATCGAAATAATTTCCCGGAGTTCTAAAGCTATATTGGATATTAATGAACCGTTTGATAAAAAATTAATGGTTTGGGAGGTGATTTCACTCAAGCACTACTAGTAGTTCCAAAATCGACAAAACCAGAGACTGTAAAAGCTATCTTGCCAAAATAATACTTCTGGCCTCAAACGAAAAAGATTCAACTAACAAGAAATATAAAATAAGAACAAATCCAGTTTTCAGTATCTTCTTGCTTCGTGTCGGAAACGAAGAAGAGTATCCAATAAAAGATGATTTGGTTCTTCCTCAATACTTGGTTATCAAACCCAATGGTAATAGTAGTGCATTTAATAAGAGAAATATTTCTATCATTAGATTAAAAACGTAATTTGTGCAAATCACATGATAGAATAAAAAAGATATCTTAGTTAGAAGGAATGAATATGTTGATCGACTAAATAAAAAGTTGATTGCAAAATTTTATAGTAAAAATAAAATATTTTTTAGTTTTTCACTCAGTAGAAAATGATACCAATAATTACCACCAAGAAAAATACTTAAATACTTTAAAACCAAATGGCCTTCTACCATACATGTTTGTTGTCAAGTTTCTTATTTCTTATATAATTACCACCAAGAAGAATATTTAAATACTTTAATATCATTTGATCTTCCATTGTAATAGATTGATTTTGAAGAAAAATATGCCCGTCATGCTACTGAAAAATTTAAATACGTCGAATAGCTTATGTAATAGCACACAGATGGTATATAGAAGTTTTGACAATAACGTCATACATGCAAAAATTATGATACCGGTCAATGTGCTTCTAAGTATATTCTTATCCCTGAATTCAACTTTCGTCTTCCGAAACTAAGGAATATCCGTTTAAATTTGAATAACATAATAGAAATCTGAAATAAGTGAAACTGCAATTCAAATAATTTCAACTCCCAAAATCTGGTAGAAATAAGTCACAAGCTTCTAATAATTTATCCTCAATGTCTCTATATATCAGAGTGTAATGACCCGACTTGTCGTTTCAAGAATTTAAGCCCCGCCTGGCGGCATAAGGCCCTGTGCAGCTTCTTATTATGTGTATTGTCTTGTGTGCGTGGTTGAATTCAGTTACCATATGATTTGGAGTGATTTGGGACACTTGGTCCCCAAAACGGAAGCGTAAGTCTTAGGATTTTTACCGTAGTCGGAACTGTGTGAAGAGGACTCCGGAATGGAATTTTGATGATGTCAATATCTCAGTATGGTGATTATGGACTTAGGAGCGTGCCCGAAAAATTATTTGGAGGTCCGTAGAGGAATTTGGCTTGAAATAGCGAAAGATGAATATTTGGGAAGTTTGACCGGGAGGTTGACTTTTTGATATCGAGGCCGAAATTCGATTCTGAAAATTGGAATAGCTTCATTATGTCAATTATGACTTGTGTGCAAAATTTATAGTCATTCCAGATTGATTTGATGTGTTTCGGCACAAGATATAAAATTTAAAATTTCAAACTTCATTAGGCTTGAATTGTGGTACAATTCGTGGCTTTGATGTTATTTGATGTGATTTGAGGCCTCGAGCAGGTTCGTGTTATGTATTGAGACTGGTTGGTACGATTTGACAGGGTCCCAGGGGCCTCGGGTTTGATTCGGGGTGGTTCCGGACCAAGTTTGGGTGTTTTGATGCTGCTGGTTGCTGGTTCTGGTGTTGTTCTTCGCATTCGCGAGGAGCCTCTCGCGTTCGCGAAGAAGGATTTTGTTGTTAGGACTTTGTTCTTCGCGTTCGCGAAAAGGTTCTCGCGTTCGCGAAGAAGGAAATTTTGCTGTTCGTCGTCTGACTTTAGAGGCTCATATCTCCCAATCTATAAGGAATTTGAAGATGATCCAAAAAATGAAAGTTGTATCCCTTTGTGTCTAGTTTTCAGAAAGGTAAACCATTTATCATTTGGAGTTGTGTACAAAACGTTATGGTGGATGCACTATAGGCTGTCCGGAAAGAGTTTGGAAATCTCTGTTGCACAGGGCTGACTTTGGAAGCTTATATCTCGTAATCTATAAGGGATTGGGAGATGAGAAACAAATGAAAGTTATAGTCCTTATAGTCTAGTTTTCAGAAAGTCAAACCATTCATCATTTAGAGGTCTGTACAAAACGTTATGACCATTATACTATAGGCTGTCTGAGAAGAGTTCGAATATGACTTTTGAAGAATTTGTTCATCGCGAACGCGAGGGGAGTCTCGCGAACGCGAAGAACAAATCCCTGGGCAGCAGAATAAAGTCCAAATTCGTATCATTCTTACATTTTTGGACCAAGAAAGCTCGGGTGAGGCAAGTTTTCGAAAGTTTTTCAAGAAAAATATTGCGGTAAGAATTCCTAACTTGATTTAGGTTAAATTACATAAATCTATTGTTGTTTTTATCACTAAATTAGTGAATTGGGTTGAAAAATTTAGAAAACCCTTGGTTTAAATTTAAGATTTGGAGGTCGATTTGTTATTGGAATTCGATAAAATTGGTATGGTTGAACTCGTATCGGAATGGGTGTTCGGATTTCATGAAAATTATGCCGGGTTCCGAGAGCCGAGTCCCGCGTTGACATTTATTGACTTTTTGGAATAAAATTTTAAGTCGACGTATTATTATCCGAAATTATTTTCGATGAATTTTAATAAAGTTATTCAATTAATTTGGATAGATTTTAGCTGTCCGGAGGTCAATTCAAGCAAGAAGGCTATTTTGGAATATTGGCCTAACTTTAAAAAGGTAAGTGTCTTGCTTAACCTCGAGTGGGGGGATTACCCCTTAGGCATCGAGTCTTATGTGCCATATGTGAAATCTGAAAAGCCGTGTACACGAGGTGACGAGTACGTACTCAGCTTATATGTGTAAATTTTATTGAGTTAAAGTCCTGAGCATATTGTGTGGTAAATTAGGTAATTGTTAGTATATATTTAATCATCTAATTGTCGTGCCTAAATCCTTTTTGTTGGTGAATCTATTGTTATATGACAATTTGATGTGATTGTTACTTGATTATTTATGTAATTCCTTGAATTTGTTGGTTTGATAATTATTGGAATTTAATTTCATTATGGATTTTTCCTCTGCAAATAATTAATTGAATGAGCTTAAGAAGAGGTGTTTATATAATTATTGAAAATTTAAATTTAATGAAGACTTTGCTTTATGTTGAGTAATTTCTATCTCTATTGATTGTTTTTGGGTGTTGTACACATTGTGTGGAGCTTTTGGCTATTTGTTGTGAAATTAATTGACTTGGTTGTAGCTTTGAAATTTGGTTGTGGCCATTGGGCAAATTGTAATATGAATTAATTTTGGTATGTTGCTGTGATAATTTCCCGTGTAAATTGTTGTGTTGTGTGAGTTGTTATTTTGGGGAGATAAGGGTGGCTATAGGAGCGATAAGGGTGGCAATATGAGCGATAAGGGTGGCTATTGGTATTGTCTGGGCGGAGCGATAAGGGTGGCTATTGTCAGGGACGATATGTGATGATGTGGGGTTGTGGTATTGATAATTTTCATGTGATGTTGTGATTTTCTTGTGTTTACTTTTATACCTTGTGCAATTTGTCTTGTTGTTGGTAAATTGATAACAATGTGATTTATGTTGAAATTGAGAGCATGTGGCTATTTTCAGGCGGTTTATAAAATGAAATATGGGCACGAGGTGCCGTGAGTAAATAATGAGGATATTTGGCACGAGAATTATCCGTGCAGTTGTGATATGAAATGCGGTCACGAGGTGCTGTGATGAAATGATAATGATAATTGGCACGTGAATTATCCGTGCAATTGTGATATGAAATGAGGGCACGAGGTGCCGGGGAAATATGATGATTTAATTATGGGCACGAGGTGCCGTGGAAATATGAAAAAGGGCCGAGACCCGTATTTTTAGGATTATGAAATGAGGTGTCACATGGTGACTTTTTAATTGAAAGAATTATATTCAAAATATTTATTTGGAAGGATTTTTACTTAGAAAGTATTATATGAAAGAATTGTATTTGAAAGATATTTATTTGAGGAAATTATATTTGAAAAGATTTATTAAAAGAATTATATTTGAAAAATAATTATTTGATAAAGTTATATTTGAAAGAGAGTTATCTGGAAGAATTATATGTGAAAGACAATTATTTGAAGGGCTTGGTTTAATTGGGTATAATTGTGTTTATTAATTGTTGAGTGATATTAATGGTATTCTTGTTGTCTATTGTGCATATCACTGGTTATTTTATCCTGCCCTTATTATTATTATTATTATTATTATTATTATTATTATTATTATTATTATTATTATTATTATTATTATTATTATTTATTTTCTATTATTTTGTATATTATATTGCAAAGGTTATTAGACTAGTGAGTGTCTTGACTGTACCTCGTCTCTACTCTATTGAGGTTAGTCTTGATACTTACTTGGTACCGACCGTGGTGTACTCATACTACACTTCTGCACATTTTTGTGCAGAGCTAGGTATTGGAGAGATCGGACTTGAGAAGAGTTAAAGCGGGATCGTAAGGATTCAAGGTAGAGCTACTTGGTCGTCGCAGTCCCTTGGAGTCTTTTCATTTTATTGTACTGTTAATTTTAATCCAACAGTATTGTATATTCAGTCGTAGTGATCATTCCATGTATTCAGTTAGAGTTTGTGACTCAGTACTACCAGTCTTGGGAGGTTGTACATTCCTATTTGTTCCGCTGTTAGTTTTGGTTACTTATTTAATTAAAAACAAATGGCTCCAAAAATGTAATTGAAATTGGCTTACCTAGTCTTAGAGACTTGGTGCCATCACGACGCCTGTGGTGGGATTTTGGGTCGTGACAAGTTGGTATCAGAGCTCTAGGTTCATAGGTTCTACGAGTCACGAACGAGTCTAGTAGAGTCTTGCGGATCGGTACGGAGATTTCTTTACTTATCTTCGAGAGGCTACAGAACTGTTCGAAAATTTCCACTTCTTTCATTCCTTTTGTGCGGATTTGTTGATTGTAGAATTTGAGCCTTTGTATCTCTATTCTCTCACAGATGGTGAAGACACGTGCTACCGGGTTAGCTGAGTAGACATCCGCGCATACTGCTACGGCTGCAAGAGGCCGGGGCCGAGGTAGAGGCCGAGGTAGAGGTCGAGGAAGGGCACATGCCGCGACTGGAGCGCCTGTTAGAGCAGCAGTTGAGGAGCTGCCAGTAGCTCCAACTGGGGGACAGGTACCAGAAGCACCTGTTGTTACCCTCGGGCTTCAGGAGACTTTAGCACAGTTCCTGAGTATGTTTGGTACATTAACTCAGGCAGGATTGATCTCTGTTGCACCAAATATTTCGCAGATTGGGGGAGTAGCTCAGACTCCTACCATAATTCCAGAGCAATAGGTTCACGTTGTTCAGGTTTCGGGTGCAATACCGGTACAACCTGTTATTCTGGTTCAGCCTGAGGTCAGGCCAGAGGCATCAGAAGAAGAACAAAAGAGACTTTAAAGGTTTAAGAGGTATAGTCCACCTACTTTCAGTGGCACAGCTACAGAGGATGCCCAAGGATTTCTAAAACGAATTTTCACCATATTCTCTGCACCATGGGTATTGTGGAAGTAAGCGGAGTTGTCTTTACTACATTTCAACTGTTAGGCATAACGTATCGATGGTGGCAAATCTATGAAGAAGGTAGACCAGTCAATGCAACACCACCAACTTGGGCTCAATTTTCGGAAATGTTCTTGAAAGAGTTTGTTCCCCAAACTCTCCAAGATGTGTGGCACACAGAGTTTGAACGGTTGCGTCAGGGCACTATGACAGTGTCAGAATATGCTATCAGGTTCAGTGAATTAGCCCATCATGCACCTATCTTGGTTCCTACAGTTAGAGAACGGGTCCGCAGATTTATTGGGGGGCTCGATTATGATATTAAAATATGCATGACTCGAGATTTGCAAACTGATACTCCATTTCAACAAATAGTGGAGATTGCAAGGAAGATTGAGGGTGTTTTAGGCGAGGAAAGGGAGTCTAAGAAGGCCAAAAGGTTTCAAAGATCTGGAGGGTTCAGTGGATTTTACTCTTCAGCTAGGACCCGTTATAGCGGAGGCTCGAGCAGTCGGCCAGCTCAGTCCGCACATCAGATTACTCGGAGTGCTCCAGTAAGTTCTTACGATGCACCACCGACACGAGAGTCTTACAGTGGTTATTCCAGTTATCCAACACAGACTCAGTACGAGCAGCTGTGACCTCAGAGGGGTTGTTATGAGTGTGGCGATACTAGGCACATCATGAGAGATTGTCCCTGACTTGGGAGGGGTGGATTTCATCAGAACACTCCAACTATAAGCTTTATTCTAGTTGATACTCCACGTGCACAGTCAGTTAAAGGTGGAGGACGGGCGGGTAGTGGACGCCTAAGCGGTGACCTGTTGATATAATCGCTATGATTTGGCTGAGGCCAATACACCAGATGGTTTTGTTACAGGTACGATCCTGCTTTTGTTATAAAAGGATATTTTTCCTTAATTTGATTCAGTTCTGAATTTTGAGGTGAGTCCTTCTATTATACTCCGCTTATGGGTAAGTTTCGTAATTTTGTGACCCACTTATATGTTATCCATGTTGGGAGAATTGAGGGCTATAAGTCCAAAAGTAATATTTTATTATTCATCAGAGTGGGTTTAATGTGTTTCGGAATAATTAATTCTAATTTTTTTAATGAATTTTATGCCCTACCGGTATGAGAGTTCATTATGTGTTGTGAAAACTATTTATGAAATATATGGAAAAGAAGAAAGAAAGGAAATTGAAAATTTTCAGTTGGCACAATGTACAAAATACTTGTGATTCGGAGTTGAGGACGAGATCCTTGCAATTTTTATATGATGTGAAATATTTAAACCGGGCTACAAGCCGTTGTGGAAGTTATATAAGGACGAGGTCCTTACAGTGAAATAATTATGAGTTTAAAATTCTCCTTGTGTGAAATTTAATTTGTACAATAATATTAATAGGGAATCATGCATGTTAGGCTTATTTGATAATTCTTGTATATTTTCTGTGCATATTCAACCATTTTCGTGCTATAAACATTGAGTTTTAGCCTATGAGATGAGTGCCCAGGTGGCGTTAAATGTGACTCATTAATACGCGTAAGTAATCATGAGGTTTTCATGCCTCACATTCTGTTGTCAGTGTTGTGAAAATTTGAAATGAGGTACTGGTTAATATAAGATTAATTGATGATGCCGGAATTAATTATGAACAACTTTTAAGACCTGAGATGTGGTGATGAGCATACATATGATGTACTTCATGTCTTGATATCATAATGATAATGTAATGCTTGTAATGCTAAGATCAGTGTTATTGATATACTTTGTGGATGTGTTGTTAGGAGTCGTTTTGGTGTTACTCTGGCAGGTGGATAGGCCCATTTACAGGGGAGACTCTGCCGAAATTTTCTGAAAAATTTGGGAGTTAGAATTTTTTTTTTGGGAGATTGATATGTGTGAAAGAAGAGATAAATTATGTTATGTGTTTGAGGACGAATGATCCTAAGCGGGGAAGAATGTAACACCCCAGAATTTTTTTGAAGTACTTTAACACCATCAAGAAAGTTGATGTGTGCGTAGCCACGAGTTGCTAAATCCAGTTGAGACTATACCGTGTGTTGATGAAAAATCGGACTTTCTGAAATGTTTGGAGTGTAAGAAATTGGTCTTAAGGTTCACAAATATGGATAAAAGAAATAATCTCAAATGAGATGGTGTTGCCGGACTTACCTCCAATGCAGTAATGTGGGACCAACCGTGAGTATATGTGTAAAAGTAAACATTATCAATTCGGTAACCTTAGAATAATTATTAGTACGTTCGAGGACGAACGTTTGTTTAAGAGGTGGAGAATATAACGACCCGACTTGCCGTTTTACGAATTTAAGCCCCGCCTAGCGGCATAAAGCCCTGAGCAGCTTCTTATTATGTGTATTGTCTTACGTATGTGGTTGAATTCAGTTACCGGATGATTTGGAGTGATTTGGGACACTTGGTCCCCAAAACGGAAGTTTAAGTCTTAGGATTTTTACCGTAGTCAGAACTGTGTGAAGACGACTCCGGAATGGAATTTTGATGATGTCAATAGCTCCGTATGGTGATTATGGACTTAGGAGCGTGTCCGGAAAATTATTTGGAGGTCCGTAGATGAATTTGGCTTGAAATGGCGAAAGATCAATTTATGGAAAGTTTGATTGGGGGGGTTGACTTTTTTGATATCGAGGGCCGAAATCCGATTCTGGAAATTGGAATAGCTTCGTTATGTCAATTATGACTTGTGTGCAAAATTCGAAGTCATTCCAGATTGTTTTGATGTGTTTCGACACAAGATATATAATTTGAAATTTCAAAGTTCATTAGGCTTGAATTGTGGTATGATTCATGGCTTTGATGTTGTTTGATTTGATTTGAGGCCTCAAGCAGGTTCGTGTTATGTATTGGGACTGGTTGGTACGATTGGACGGGGTCCCGGGGGTCTCGGGTTTGATTCGGGGTGGTTCCGGACCAAGTTTGGGTGTTTTGATGCTGCTGGTTGCTGGTTCTGGTGTTTTTCTTCACGTTCGCGAGGAGCCTCTCGCGTTCGCGAAGAAGGATTTTTGCTGTTAGGACTTTGTTCTTCGCGTTCGCAAAGCGGTTCTCGCATTTGCGAAGAAGGAAATTTTGTTGTTCGTCGTCTGACATTAGAGGCTCATATCTCGCAACCTATAAGAAATTTGGAGATGATCCAAAAAATTAAAGTTGTAGCCCTTTGTGTCTCATTTTCAGAAAGGTAAACCATTTGTCATTTGGAGTTGTGTACAAAAGGTTATGGTGGATACACTATAGGCTGTCCGGGAAGAGTTTGGAAATCTCTGTTGCACAGGGCTGACTTTGGAAGCTTATATCTCGTAATCTATAAGGAACTGGGAGATGAGCAACAAATAAAAGTTATAGCCCTTGAAGTCTAGTTTTCATAAATTCAAACCATTCATTATTTAGAGGTCTGTACAAAATGTTATGACCATTAAATTATAGGCTGTCTGAGAAGAGTTTGAAAATGACTTTTGAAGAATTTGTTCATCGCGAACGCGAAGAACAAATCCCTGGGCAGTAGAATAAAGTCCAAATTCGTGTCATTCTTACATTTTTGGACCAAGGAAGCTCGGGTGAGGCGAGTTTTCAAAAGTTTTTCAAGGAAAATATTGCGGTAAGAATTCCTAACTTGATTTTGGTTAAATTACATACATCTATTGTTGTTTTTATCACTAAATTAGTGAATTGGGTTGAAACATTTAGAAAATCTTCTTGGTTTAAATATTTAAGATTTGGAGATCGATTTATTATTGGTATTCGATAAAATTGATATGGTTAAACTCGTATCGGAATGGGTGTTCAGATTTCATAAAAATTATGTCGGGTTCTGAGAGGCGGGTCCCGCGTTGACTTTTGTTGACTTTTTGGAATAAAAATTTAAGTCGACGTATTATTATCCGGAATTGTTTCCGATGAATTTTAATGAAGTTATTCAGTTAATTTGGATAGATTTGAGCTGTCCGGAGGTCAATTCAAGCAAGAAGGCTATTTTGGAATATTGGCCTAACTTAAAAAGGTAAGTGTCTTGCTTAACCTCGAGTGTGGGAATTACCCCTTAGGCATCGAGTCTTATGTGCCATTTGTGAAATGTGAAAATCCATGTACGCGAGGTGACGAGTACGTACTCGGCTTATATGTGTAAATTTTATTAAGTTAAAGTCATGAGCATATTGTGTGGTAAATTGGGTAATTGTTGGTATATATTTAATCATCTAATTGTCGTGCCTAAATCCTTGTTGTTGTTGAATCTGTTGTTATATGACAATTTGATGTGATTGTTACTTGATTATTTATGTAATTCCGTGAATTTGTTGGTTTGAAAATTATTGTAATTTAATTTCATTATGAATTTTCCTCTGCAAATAATTAATTAAATGAGCTTAAGAAGAGGTGTTTATATAATTATTGAAAATTTGAATTTAATGAAGACTTTGCTTTATGTTGAGTAATTTCTATCTCTATTGATTGTTTTTGGGTGTTGTACACATTGTGTGGAGCTTTTGGCTATTTATTGTGAAATTAATTGACTTGGTTGTAGCTTTGGAATTTGGTTGTGGCTATTGGGCAAATTGTAATATAAATTGATTTTGTTATGTTGCTGTGATAATTTCCCGTATAAATTGTTATGTTGTGTGAGTTGTTATTTTGGGGAGATAAGGGTGGCATTTCATTTTTGATATTATGTGGTTATAAGGGTGGCATTTCACTGTTGTGTTTGTTGAAAAATTGTCAGGGCGGAGCGATAAGGGTGGCAATAGGAGCGATAAGGGTGGCAATAGAAGCGATAATGGTGGCTATTGGTATTGCCTGGGCGGAGCGATAAGGGTGGCTATAGAAGTGATAAGGGTGGCTATAGGAGCGATAAGGGTGGCTATTGTCAGGGACGATATGTGATGATGTGGGGTTGTGGTGTTGATAATTTTCATGTGATGTTGTGATTTTCTTGTGTTTACTTTTATACCTTGTGCAATTTGTCTTGTTGTTGGTAAATTGAGAACAATCTGATTTATGTTGAAATTGAGAGCATGTGGCTATTGCCAGGCGGTTTATAAAATAAAATATGGGCACGAGGTGCCGTGAGTAAATAATGAGGATATTTGGCACGTGAATTGTCCGTGCAGTTGTGATATGAAATGTGGGCACGAGGTGCTGTGATAAAATGATAATGATAATTGTCACGTGAATTGTCCATGCAGTTGTGATATGAAATGAGGGCACGAGGTGCCGGAGAAATATGATGATTTAATTATGGGCACGAGGTGCCGTGAAAATATGAAAAAGGGCCGAGACCCGTATTTTTATGATTATGAAATGAGGTGTCACATGGTGACTTTTTAATTGAAAGAATTATATTCAAAATATTTATTTGGAAGGATTTTTACTTAGAAAGTATTATATGAAAGAATTGTATTTGAAAGATATTTATTTGAGGAAATTATATTTGAAAAGATTTATTGAAAGAATTATATTTGAAAAATAATTATTTGAGAAAATTATATTTGAAAGAGAGTTATCTGGAAGAATTATATGTGAAAGACATTTATTTGAAGGACTTGATTTAATTGGGTGTAATTGTGTTTATTAATTGTTGAGTGATATTAATGGTATTCTTGTTGTCTGTTGTGCATATCATTGGTTGTTTTATCCTGCCCTTATTATTATTATTATTATTATTATTATTATTATTATTATTATTATTATTATTATTATTATTATTATTATTATTATTATTATTATTATTATTATTATTATTATTATTATTATTATTATTTGTTTCCTATTATTTTGTATATTATATTGCATAGGTTATTAGACTAGTGAGTGTCTTGACTGTACCTCGTCTCTACTCCATTGAGGTTAGTCTTTATACTTACTGGGTACCGACCGTGGTGTACTCATACTACACTTCTGCATATTTTTTGTGTAGAGCCAGGTATTGGAGACATCGGACTTGAGACGAGTTAAAGCGGGATCGTAAGGATTCAAGGTAGAGCTGCTTGGTCGTCGCAGTCCCTTGGAGTCTTTTCATTTCATTGTACTGTTAATTTTAATCAAACAATATTGTATATTCGGTCCTAGTGATCATTCCATGTATTCAGTTACAGTTCGTGACTCAGTACTACCAGTCTTGGGAGGTTGTACATTCATATTTGTTCCATTGTTAGTTTTGGTTACTTATTTAATTAAGAAAAAAATGGCTCCAAAAATATAATTGAAATTGGCTTACCTAGTCTTAGAGACTAGGTGCCATCACGACGCCTGTGGTGGGATTTTGGGTCGTGACACAGAGTCTAATGAAAATAAGGAAGCAACACAATAATAATAATAGAAGGGGACTCCGGAGTCTCTGACGCTGGCAGATATATCTCGAAGTCTCCGCGTACGACTAATTCACTGATGCCTGGTCTGATAGGAAGTACCTGGATCTGCACAAAATGATGTGCATAAGCATAGTATGAGTACACAACATCGGTATCCAGTAAGTGCCAAGCCTAACTTCGGTAGAGTAGTGACGAGATCAGGTCAAGCCCTACTGGAATAATAAAAGACCGGGTGAAATGTTTAACAATATAATAATAAAAATGATAATGAGAATAAATCAAGTAAGTAGTATGTCATAATTTAACTACACAGAATAAGGGCAAACAATACCTCGCGGAAGGAAAACAGAAATTTACAACTTTAAGGAAATTACCAAAATAACCAAAGGCAAATGCAGCCATAAAGAAATATCAACAAGGGCACTCCCGAGGTATCGCCTCGTAGTCCCAAATCATAAATAAATTCACAATATCTCAATTTTCTTATATCACCGCCGGAGCCTTCACATTTAATTTTAAAGAAAATATTTTTTCCGAAATAACATCCCGCGTTTTAGCCACCCTTATCACACCGCATGACTTCTAGTAGTTCCCCTACTAGCCACGCGTATCAATCCACCCTTATCTCACCGCATGCGTTTCAACACCCAAACCTTATACCACTACATGCATATCAATATCATAATATATCATAATTTGTACCTCAAGTGCCCAAATATTTCAACTTTCCAAAATAAATCAATAACAACATTATTTCAACAATACGGAGCTCACAACTCAATCACAATGAATACAAAAATCTCACAGAATATTTAGCAAAAATAATATTTCACAAATTTAACATCTCGACTTAGCATCAAATTTTAAAATGTAAAATACTTCATTTTTAATAATATTTAAATTAAGAGATCCAACCTTCAAATAATGCACGGAACAAAAGAAATAAATTTTCAACTAAACAGGTAAAACACTTAGTAGGAACAGGTCAGGCAAATTTAAAATACAAAAATATATTAATGATGATGAATATAACAGAATAAAATAATTTAATTAATATGAAACAGTGATCCACACAATTTAAAGATATAATCTTACAGATTTAGCCTGTGTACACACTCGTCACCTCGTGTACACGAATTTCAACACATCACAATTATCATATCAATACCAATCCCTAGGGGAATTTCCCCCCTCCCACCCCCTCCCCCCACACACAAGGTTAGACAAGTCACTTACCTCAAACCACGCTCAATCAGTCAAGTAGTATGCCTTTTCCTCGATTTTCCGACTCCGATCATCTCGAATCTAATCATAATTAATTCGATTCAATCAATACAAATTATAGGAAATAAATTCCATAAGAAAATACAAATTTTCTAACAAAATTCGAAATTTAACCCAAAAATCGCCCGTGGGGCCGACATCTCGGAATCTGACGAATCTCAAAATATCTGACAACCCATTCAATTACGAGTCCAACCATACTAGTTTCACTCAAATCTGACTCCGTATCAACATCGAAATCTCAAAAATTCATTTTATGAGATTTCTACAATTTTCTTCAAATTTCCATCCCAAAACACTAATTAAATGATGAAAATAATGATATATTCGTGTATATTGACCAAATCCGAGTTAGAATCACTTACCCCGATGTTTTTCCTTGAAAATCTCTCAAATATCGCCTCACCCGAGTTCTTAAAATCCAAAAATGGGTAAAAATGGCCAACCCCCGAATTTATATGTTCTGTCCAGGGATTTTCGCACCTGCGACTAACTTAGCCATTTCTGCGACCTCGGGCCACCTGCTCGCATCTGCGACCTCGGCCTCAAACCATGCCTAGTCTCGACCTCGACCCAACTGCTCGCTTCTGCGACCTCGGCTTCAACCCATGCCTAGTCGCTTCTTCGGACCATCTACTCGCTTCTGCGACCTCGACCTCGACCCATTCCTGGTCATTTCTTTGGATCATCTGCTCGCTTCCGCGACCTCGACCTCGACCCATGCCTGGTCTCTTCTTCGGACCATCTACTAGATTTTGAGACCTCGACCCATGCCTGGTCGCGACCTCGGCCTCAACCCAAACCTGCGAGCTAAATTCTGTAGGTGCGATTGCACGAGAAGGCTAAAATTTCCAGCAGATGTTTAAGTCAAAATTTCGATTTGTTAGCCATATGAAACTCATCCGAGGCCCTCGGGACCTCAACCAAATACCCTAACAAGTCCTAAAATAGCGTACAAACTTAGTCGAAACCTCAAATTACATCAAACAATGCTAAAACCATGAATCATACCCCAATTCAAGCTTAAGGAACTTAAGAATTTCCAACTTCTACATTCGATGCCAAAACCTATCAAATCAATTCCGATTGACCTCAAATTTTGCACACTTTAGTCATAAATGACATAACGGAGCTATGAAAAGTTTCAGAACTGGATTCCGATATCAAAAAGTCAACTCCCCGATCAAACTCCCAAACTTAAATTCCTTTTTAGCCATTTCAAGCCTAATTTAACTACGAACTTCTAAATAAAATTCCGGACACGCTCCTAAGTCCAAAATCACCATATGAAGCTGTTGGAATCATCAAAACTCTATTCTGGGGTCGTTTACATATGAGTCTACATCCGGTCACTATTTCAACTTAAACTTTAAACCTTGAAACTAAGTGTTACAATTCATTCCAAAACCTCACCGGACCCGAATTAATCACCCCGACAAGTCACATAACAATTGTAAAGCATAAATTTAGTAGTAAATGGGGGAACGAGGTTGTAATACTCAAAATGACCGGCTGGATCGTTACATTCTCCTCATCTTAAACAAACATTCATCCTCAAACGAGTTTAGAATTTTACCTGGAGTGGTGAAAAGATGAGGATAACAGCTACGCATATTATGCTCGGTCTCCCAAGGCGCCTCCTCGACCGGATGAGCCCTCCACTATACATTTACTGATGCAATGCTCTAACACAAAAGATAGATCCTTATCCAACTGGACTGAGCTGAAGTCTAACACGTGAGATGGATCGCCGTGATACTTTCGGAGCATGGAAACATGGAACACTAGATGAACTGCAGAGAGATTAGGTGGTAGTGCAGGTCTATAAGCCACCTCTCCAATTCTTTCCAGAATCTCAAAAGGCCCAATATACCTAGGGCATAACTTGCCCTTCTTCCCAAATCTCATAACACCCTTCATGGGAGAAACCCAGAGCAAGACTCACTCACCAACCATGAATGCAACATCATGAACCTTCTGATCCGTATAACTCTTTTATCTAGATTGGGTTGTACGAAGCTGATCGTGAATCAATTTAACCTTTTCCAAAGCATCTTGAACCAAGTCCGTACCCAATAGTCTAGCTTCGCCCGTCTCGAACCAACCTACTGGAGACTGGCACTGCCTACCATATAAGGCTTCATACAGAGCCATCTGAATGCTTGACTAGTAGCTATTGTAGTAAGAAAACTCCGCAAGTGGTAAGAATTGGTCCCAAGTACCCCCAAAATCTATCACACATGCACGAAGCATATCCTCTAATATCTGGATAGTGCGCTCTGATTGCCCGTCCATCTGAGGATGAAATGTTGTACTCAACTCTACCCGAGTACCCAACTCACGCTGTACGACCCTCCAGAACCGTGATATAAACTGCATACCCCGATCAGAGATGATAGATATCAGTACGCCATGAAGCCTGATAATCTTGTGAATATAAACCCGAGCCAGCTGCTCTGAAGAGTAAGTAGTAACCACCGGAATGAAATGAGCTGACTTCGTCAATCTATCCACAATCACCCAAACTACATCGAACTTTCTCTGAGTCCGTGGGAGCCCAACAACGAAATCCATAATGATCTGCTCCCATTTCCATTCTGGAATCTCTAACTTCTGAAGCAATCCACCCGGTCGCTGATGCTCATATTTCACTTGTTGACAATTTAGACACCGAGCTACATACTCCACTATATCTTTCTTCATCTGCCTCCACCAATAGTGTTGTCTCAAGTCCTGATACATCTTTGCAGCACCCGGATGAATGGAGTACTGTGAACTGTGAGCCTCCTGGAGAATCAACTCACGCGAGCCATCTTCATTGGGTACACATAGCCTGCCCTGCATCCGTAATACGCTGTTATCTCCAATAGTGACTTCTTTGGCATCACCGTGCTGAACTGTGTCCTTAAGGACAAGCGGATGAGGGTCATCATACTGACGTTCTCTGATACGATCATAAAGAGAAGAATGAGAAACCACACAAGACAAAACTCGGCTCGACTCGACTCGGAAATATCCAATCTAACAAATTGGTTGGCCAAGGTTTGAACATCCAAGGATAAAGGCCTCTCTGCTACCGGTAAGTATGCTAAGCTGCCTAAACTCTCCGCCTTACGACTCAAGGCATCGGCCACCACATTGGCCTTTTCAGGATGATAGAGAATGGTGATATCATAATCCTTAAGCAACTCTAACCACCTCCGCTGCCGCAAGTTAAGATCCTTCTATTTAAACAGATGTTGCAGACTCTGGTGATCGGTGTAGACCTCACAATTGACACCGTACAAATAATGCCGCCAAATCTTCAAGGCATGAACAATAGCTGCTAACTCAAGGTCGTGTATCAGATAATTCTTCTCATGTACCTTTAACTGTCTGGACGCATAGGCAATCACCCTACTGTCTTGAATTAAAACTGATCCGAGACCAATAATCGACAGAATCACAATACACAGTATAAGACCCCGAACCTGTGGGCAACACCAGTACAGGGGTGTAGTCAAAACTGTCTTGAGCTTTTGAAAGCTCTCATCATATTCCTTGGTCCACTTGAACGGAGCACCCTTCTGGGTTAATTTGGTCATAGGTGCAACAATAGAAGAGAAACCCTCTACAAATCGACGTTAATACCCCGCCAAGCCAAGAAAACTTCGAATCTCCGTAGTTGAAGATGGTCTGGACCAACTCTGCACTACCTCAATCTTCTTTGGATCTATCTTGATCCCTTCATATGAAACTATATGACCAAATAAATCCCACTGAATCAAGCTAGAATTCACACTTCAAAAATTTTGCATATAACTTTTATTCTCTCAAAGTCTGAAGCACAATTCTCAAGTGCTCCTCATGATCCTCCCGACTCCGGGAATACACCAGAATGTCATCGATAAATACAATGATGAATGAGTCAAGATAGGGCTGAAATACACTGTTCATCAGATGCATAAATGTTGCTGGGGCGTTGGTCAACCCAAATGACATTACAAGAAACTCATAATGACCATACCGAGTCCTGAAAGAAGTCTTCGAGATATATGGCTCCCGAATCTTCAACTGATGATAGACCGAACGCAAGTCGATCTTAGAGAACACTCTGGCACCCTAAAGCTGATCAATTAGGTCATCAATATTAGGCAATGGATACTTGTTCTTCACTGTAACCTTATTCAACTGGCGATAATCAATACACATCCGCATAGAACCATCATTCTTGTTCACAAATAAGACAGGAGCACCCCAAGGCGATACACTGGGCCGAACAAAACCCTTATCAAGCATCTCCTGTAACTACTCCTTTAATTCCTTCAATTCTGTTGGGGCTATACGATATGGTGGAATAGAAATGGGCTGAGTGCCCGGTAACAAATCAATGCCAAAGTCATTATCCTTGTCGGGTGGCATACTTGGAAGATCCGCTGGAAATACATAAGGAATGTCCTTTACTACAGGAACCGACTCCATGGTAGGAGTATCAACACTAACATCTCTTAGATAGGCCAGATACGCATCGCACCCCTTCTCAACCATTCGTTGAGCCTTAAGAAATGAAACAACCTTGCTAGAAACAACATCCAAGGTACCTCTCCAATCTAGCCACGGTAGATCTGGCATAGTCACCGTCACCGTCTTGGCGTGATAATAAAGTATAGCGTGATAGGGCGACAACTAGTCCATGCCCAAAATAATATCGAAATCCACCATATTGAGCAACAATAAATCAGCTATGGTCTCAAAACCACTGATAACAATCAAACACGAACGATACACACGGTCAACAATAATAGATTCACCCACGGGTGTAGATACATAAATAGAAGAACTCAAAGAATCATAGGCTACGTCCTAATACAATGCAAAATAAAATGACACATAAGAATAAGTGGAGCCTGGATCAAACAAGACAGATGCATCTTTATGACAGACCAAAACAATACATGTGACAACAGAATCGGATACAACTGCTTCCGTCCTAGAAGGAAGGGCATAATATCTGGCCTGGCCTCCCCCTCTAGAGTGACCTCTACTTTTCTGACCTCCACCTATAGCTGGCGGTGCAGGTGGAGTGGCAACTGGTGCAGTGATCATGTCCTGAGAAGCCTGGGGGCCCTGTGGAATGGGTGGGGCCTGAGAAATCCGTAGAGGTTCACCCCTCCTAAGTCTGGGGCAATCCCTCATGATATGACGAGTGTCACCATAATCAAAACAAGCCCTCGGAGAACGTGGATGCTGGGACTGGCTCGAGCCTAATCGACTGGACTGCTCGCTGAAAACACCCCGTACAGGAGGTACAGTAGACACTGGCGGTGCATAATATGGAACCTGAGGTATAGGAGTAGCCGGAATACCGCTAGTAGCTGGAAGTGCTGAATGAATAGGATGACTCACATAGTCTCTACCATGATGGGCTGCAGCCGGGGCACGAGAATTGTTATATGTGCCCGAATCTCGAGGTCTCTTAGCTTTCCTCTATTCTCTCTCCCGAGTCCGCATACCCTCCAATCTCCTAGCAATTGATACCACCTGTTGGTATGTGATGTCCATCTCCAGTTCCCGGGCCATAATAAATTTGATACTAGTGTGGAGCCCCTCAACAAATCGGCGAACCCACTCTCGAACAGTAACAACTAAGGCTGGTGCATGCCTACCGAATCACTGAATCAGATCACATACTCTGACACGGTCATAGAACCCTGACACAACTGCTCAAAATCCGTATGCCATGCATCTCTGAGACTATGAGGAACATATTCCCTCAAGAACATATCTGAAAACTGAGTCCAAGTGAGTGAAGCTGCCTCAGCCGGACTATCCAACTTGTATGCTCGCCACCACTGGTAGGCCGCTCCTCTAAGCTGGAATGTCGTGAAAGAAACCCCACTAGAATCCACAATACCCATAGTATGGAGAATACAGTGATATTTCTCAAGAGAACCCTAAGCATCCTCTGAAGCCAATCCGCTAAAAGTGGGAGGGTGGTACTTCTTGTACCTCTCGAGCCTGAGTTGCTCCCCCTCTGAAACTACTGCCCTAACCTCGGGATGAACTGGGACAACTGGCTGCACTAGTATAACCTCTAGGGCATGGTCAACTTGGGCCTGTGGCTCTAGGGTATGGGCGGCGGGAGTCTGTGCTCCTCCCCCGGCCTGAGATGTGGCAGGAGCAAGTTGAATCAACCCTAACTGAGCTAGAGTGCCAAACATGCTCAAAAATTGGGTAAGAGTCTCCTGAACTGCAGGAGTTGTAACAGGCATCTCAGGTGCATGTTCTCCAACTGGAGCTACTGGTGGTTCCACTGCAGCAGCTCGTGCGGGTGCTCTGGCTGCACCACGTTGTCTTCCTCGACCTCTGGCTCGGCCTCTGCCTTGGCCTCTTGCAGCTCCAACAAGGGGCGTGGGTGTCTGATCATCGGATCCAATTGTGCTTGTCCTCACCATATGTGAGAGAATAGAAAGATAGGGGTTTAGAATTTCGAAGTCAACAAATGCGCACAATAAGGAATCAAAGAAGTGAACATTTCCTATAAGTTCCATAGCCTCCTGAAGATAAGTATAGACGTCTCCGTACCGCTCCGCGAGACTCTACTAAACCTGCTTGTGACTCTAACACCTATGAACCTAGAGCTCTAATACCAACTTGTCACGACTCCAAATTCTCTCCGTAGGATGTCGTGATGGCACATATCTCTAAGACTAGGTAAGCCTATCAATGTGGAATAACATAATAGAAATCTGAAATAAATGAAACTGCAATTCAAATAATTTCAATTCCCAAAACCTCGTAGAAATAAGTCACAAGCTTCTAAGAATTTATCCTCAATGTTTCTATATATCAGAGTCTAATGAAAATAAGGAAGCAACATATTAAGAATAGAAGGAGACTCCGGAGTCTGCAGACGTTGGCAGATATACCTCGAAGTCTCTGCGTACGGCTAATTCATTGATGCCTAGTCTGATAGGAAGTACCTGGATCTGCACAAAATGATTTGCAGAAGCGTAGTATGAGTACACCATAGCGGTACCCAGTAAGTGCCAAGCCTAACTTCGGTAGAGTAGTGATGAGGTCAGGTCAAGCCCTACTGGAATAATAAAAGACCGGGTGAAAAATTTAACAATATAATAATAAAAATGACAATGAGAATAAATCAAGTAAGTAGTATGTCACAATTTAACTACACAGAATAAGGGCAAACAATACCTCGCGGAAGAAAAATAGAAATTTACAACTTTAAGGAAATCACCAAAATAACCAAAGGCAAATGCAGCCATAAAGAAATATCAATAAGGGCACTCTCGAGGTACCTCCTCGTAGTCCCAAATCACAAATAAATTCACAATATCTCAATTTCCTTATATCACCGCGGGAGCCTTTACATTTAATTTTAAAGAAAATATTTTTTCCAAAATAGCATCCCGCGTTTTAGTCACCCTTATCACACCGCATGACTTCTAATAGTTCCCCTACTAGCCACGCGTATCAAGCCACCCTTATCTCACCGCATGCGTTTCAACACCCAGACCTTATACCACTGCATGCATATCAATATCACAATATATCATAATTTGTACCTCAAGTGTCCAAATATTTCAACTTGCCAAAATAAATCAACAACAACATTATTTTCACAATACTGAGCTCACGGCTCAATCACAATGAATACAAAAATCTCACAAAATATTCAGCAAAAATAATATTTCACAAATTTAACATCTTGACTTTACATCAAATTTTAAAATGTAAAATACTTCATTTTTAATAATATTTAAATTAAGAAATCCAACCTTCAAATAATGCACGAAACAAAAGAAATAGAGTTTCAACTAAACAGGTAAAACACTTAGCAGGAACAGGTCAGGCAAATTTAAAATACGAAAATATATTAATAATAATGAATATAACAGAATAAAATAATTTATTTAATATGAAACAGTGATCCACACAATTTAAAGACATAATCTTTCACATTTAGCCCATGTACACACTCGTCACCTCGTGTACACCACTTTCAACACATCACAATTATTATATCGATACCAATCCCTAGGGGAATTTCCCCCACACAGGGTTACACAAGTCACTTAGCTCAAACCACGCTCAATCAGTCAAGTAGTATGCCTTTTCCTCGATTTTTCGGCTCCGATCGGCTCGAATATAAGCATAATTAATTCGATTCAATCAATACTAATTATAGGAAATAAATTCCATAAGAAAATACAAATTTTCTAACAAAATCCGAAATTTACCCCAAAAATTGCCAAGGGCCCACGTCTCGGAATCCCACGAAACACACAAAATCTGACAACCATTCAATTACGAGTCCAACCATACTAGTTTCACTCAAATCCGACTTCGAATCAATATCAAAATCTCAATAATTCATTTTATGAGATTTCTACAATTTTCCCCAAATTTCCATACCAAAACACTAATTAAATGATGAAAATAATGATATATTCGTGTATATTGGCCATATCCGAGTTACAATCACTTATCTCGATGTTTTTCCATGAAAATCTCTCAAATATCGCCTCACCCTAGCTCTTAAAATCCAAAAATGGGTAAAAATGGCCAACCCCCGAATTTATATGTTCTGTCCAGGGCTTTTCGCACCTGCGACTAACTTAGCCATTTCTGCGACCTCGGCCCATCTGCTCGCTTCTGCGACCTCGACCTCAACCTATACCTGGTCGTGACCTTGACCCATCTGCTCGCTTCTGCGACCTCGGCCTCAACCCATGCCTCGTGGCTTCTTTGGATCATCTACTCACTTCTACGACCTCGACCTTGACCCATGCCTGGTCGCTTCTTCGGACCATCTACTCGCTTGCGCGACCTCGACCTCGACCCATGCCTGGTCGCTTCTTCGGACCATCTACTTGCTTCTGCGACCTTGACCCATGCCTGGTCGCGACCTCGGCCTCAACCCAAACCTGCGAGCTAAATTCTGCAGGTGCGATTGCACCAGAAGGCTAAAATTTCCAGTAGATGTTTAAGTCCAAATTTCGATCCATTAGCCATCTGAAACTCACCCGAGGCCCCCGGAACTTCAACCAAATACCCCAACAAGTCCTAAAACATCATACGAACTTAGTCAAAACCTCAAATCACATCAAACAATGCTAAAATCACGAATCATACCCCAATTCAAGCTTAAGGAACTTATGAATTTTCAACTTTTACATTCGATGCCGAAACCTATCAAATCAATTCCGAGTAGCCTCAAATTTTGCACACAAGTCATAAATGACATAACGGAGCTATGAAATTCTTTTGAACTGGATTCCGACCCTAATAACAAAAAGTCAACTCCCCAGTTAAAGATCCAAACTTAAATTCCTATTTTAGCCAGTTCAAGCCTAATTTAACTACGGACTTCCAAATAAAATTCTGGACAAGCTCCTAAGTCCAAAATCACTATACAGAGCTGTTGGAATCATCAAAACTCTATTGCGGGATTGTTTACACATGAGTCGACATCCGGTCACTATTTCAACTTAAACTTTAAACCTTGGAACTAAGTGTTCTAATTCATTCCAAAACCTCACCCGACCCGAACTAATCACCCCGGCAAGTCACATAACAATTGTAAAGCATAAATTTAACAGTAAATGGGGGTACAGGGTTGTAATACTCAAAATAACCGGCTGGGTCGTTACATTGCTTCTAAGTATATTCTTTTCCCTGAATTCAACTTTCATCTTTCGAAACTAAGTAATATCCTTTTAAATTTGTGTGAAAATAATTTTTAGTATGTGTATGTTTTGCAAATATAATAAATAAAGCACAAGGACAAACATCCTAAATATTGGACTATATTTACCGCAAATATATTTTCTTGCATGAACAACTATATGTTGCACTTTCAAGAGGGATATCAAGATCGACAACAAGAGTTCTAGTTAAGGCAGAGCAACCAACGCATTAGGAGGAAACATTCACAAAAAATATTGTCCACAAAGAAGTGTTCGTTAAGATACCATCACATTAAATACTTTTAAACTATAATATATAATTATCTAACTAACATGACAAAATTGATCATTTGTGTAAGTTTTGATAATGTCCTTTTATTTTAAATTCATGTATTATACTAATGTAATAATATTTTTCGGTATTTAGATGATTGTTGTATTATTATACATAAAATTTCTCTCATTAATTAAATTTTATTGTTCCTTCATATCAATAAATGTTTAAATCATCACGTGCCATTATTAACGTGCAACACACGTTCATAGATACTAGTATTATTATAAAAGAATGAATAAAATATTGGTTTACAAAAATAACCTTTTAATATTAAGCATAATAACTCACAATAAAAGGACATACCCAGAATTCTAGACGTTAGCCTTGTAATCCTAATAGTTTTAGGACATAATAATACACGTTAGGAATGCTACATGATTACCTTTAGAAATCCTATTAGTATAATTATTTTTACATACTAGCATGTAAACCTAATACCTTTAGGAACATGTTAGATTTTCTATTAGTATAATTATTATCTTGATATGAAAATAGTTTTACCCATGTAATCCTATTACTTTTAGGATATACTTCTTAAACAATTTCTATTACTAATTTAATTTAAAAACGTATTATATTGCCCAAATTCATTTAGAAATAAGAGAGCCTATATAATTATAAAAGCGCAAATACAATATTGATAGACCAAAATAGCCCTAAAATATTAAACAAAAGAACTTATAGGGAAAAGACATAACTGCATTAACTTATTTTTTTGGACTACAATAAATTCTATGTTAATTTTTTTTTAATATTTAAGATTTTAAAACTAATACAATCTTGTCTATTGAATTCTTAATAAAGATATATAGGAAGGTTAAATAAAAATAATTACATAAGAATCCTCCATATTGGTAATACATTACCACTCTAAAATATCCAATACCAAAAAAAATAAAATAATGTTAAACGGACTGCATAAACTGTTGAAATTGAGAAAAATCCCCACGATAATATATTATTATAATTATATTTGAACTTATTTCCTACTCATATAATAATATTTTTATTATTAATTTTTGTGTTATATTAAAAAATATGCCCAATTATTAAAGAACAACTAAGAAAAATTTTAAGAATATAAATGTGTGAGTAAGAGAAAAACAAAGGTTGGTAAGAGTCAATACCACTAATAAATTTGCAAACACAAAGATATAAAATTGGAATGTCAGATCGATCTTTTTACTCTTTCAAAATAAAATTTATGGTGGATGAAATTATAATCACGGTTAAGTATTCAAACATGAGATGAACTAATATTAAGAATTTTAATCAATAGGAAACAAATTATTTTTTATGTTAAACCCAAATAATCAAATCTTTCTATTAAAGCAAGAGAATCCAACTAAATTATTTTTTAAATTCATCAAAGTAAAAAAGATTAGTATAATATTAAGAAGGCCATACAAGTATTTGAGGAAGCACAATCAAAGTTAAATCCTGAACAAGAATAAGCTTTCAAGACTCTGGTATAGCTGGATTATCCTTTGTATATACCTCCGGCAGAATCAAAATAATATTCCTATGTTATGCATTACTTGCAAATGTCAGATCAAGAGGCATGATATTGCTAGTAATAAGAACAAGTGGTATACCATCAACGATTTTATTATGAGGTCGTACAACTCACTTTAGATTTGATATACCTCTTCAAATAACTAAAATAACCATCATAAATATATTAAAGCAGAGAAGTAGTGCTAAATTTATAAGGAAAACAAAAGTGATAATATGGGATGAAGCGCTTTTGGCTAAGCTTCTAACGATTGAAATAATTGCCCAGATTTTAGAGATATACTAGATATCAAAGAACCGTTTGGTGGAAAAGTAAAAGTTTGGGAGGTGATTTTTGTCAAGTACTATCAATAGTTCTAAAATTGACGAAAACAGAAATTGTAAAAGCTAGCTTTTCAAAATTATACATATGATCTAATCTCGTCTAATTTCACACCTCAATTCAAGGTTATGAAACAGTTGATTGCAATAGTAGTACCCAACAAGAGTCGGGATCGATTTCCAAAGGGAGTTATGAATGAGAGTTAGGCGTATATATTGTTGTACGCGAGTTTAAACTACCTCAATTTATACTTCCACAAATTGGGGTCGATTCTATGTCTAATTTAAACTAAGATTGCAAAGTTAATAAGTAAAACTAAGAAATTATTTTTGTTGTTTTTCAAATTTTGTAAAAAGCCTAGGGATATGACCATCACCTAGGCGTTTGCCTAATGGGATATAAATCTTAATGCTTGTTTTATTGATCGGGGTATATTATAGTTATCAACTCTCAATTACACACTCAATACCTCTCGGTCAGAGAGTGATTTTGCCCAATTTGGCTTTTTAAGTCCAAATGGGTATTGCACAAAACAGTTGATAAAAGCTCAAGTCGGGTTATTACTATCTCTAGGTTCAACCCTTTAATTGGGATCATCAATCTCTCGATTGACCCAATTTCTTGTTAGCCGAGTTGTCCTAGACTAAGTCTCTCTTTCTCAAGTAAATACTAAGTCAAATAGGCATGAACTAATGTTTGCAACCATTAATTCTACAAATTAAAGCATGAACAAGGCTAAATAATATACACCAAACCATAAACAAGCATTAAGTTAAACACCCATAAGGTTTACACACTAGGGCTGGGTCACAACCCTAGTAAAAATCTAGCTACTCAAGCTTGAAATTGAAGAAATAGTAGAAGAAATGGTAATTAAACTCATATTGTAAAATTAAAATGATAAAATATATCTTAAAATATCGTAAAATATGAAAAACTACTAAAAGAAGCAAAGAAAAATGGCTATTGTAGTTGTTGATGTCCAAAGTTAACCTAATTTTGTGAAACTCTTCTATTTTTACAAGGCTTACAATTTCGGGAAAAAATGCCCCTCAAAAGGTCTGTGGTCCGCAAATTTTTTCAACTTGTCAGGAACTGGAGGTCTGCGGCCGCATAATTCTGATCTGCGGCCGCGAGGCATTCTTTCTACGGCCTGCAGATTTTTAACTACGGTCGCAACTTGGTTCTGCGGTCCGCACTTTTACTTCTGCGGCCGCAAGGCACTTCTTCTGTGGCCGCACAATTCTTGTGCGGTCCGCACTTCTGAGGGACTTTGAACTTGGGAAATTGCACATTCTCTGAACTTTGTTCCTAGCCTAGTTTTTGCGGCCGCACAATTCATGTGCGGTCTGCACTTCGCACAAAAGTCTGATGGACTTTCCTTCATCATCTGCGGCCGCAGATGAAATTCTGCGATCCGCACTTTGTGAGCTTCTGTGCCTTTTATTGACTTGAGTTTAGATTACTCCTCTTTGAGTTCTCGGCTCATGATTTGCCAATTCTTTGAGGCATTTTCTTTTCCTTGGGAGAACTAGAGCGACTTAGCATCATTCTTTCTTGATTATGATTTTTCCTTCTTTGAGTTTTCCATGCTTTGTACCATTACTTTTCTTTGAATCCCTTCGACTCCTTCACTTATTCACTTTCTTTTGCATCTTTTTTATCATCATTTTTTTTGTGCCTTGATGCCTCTTTCAAGCTCCCCGTTTCTCCCCATGTAACGACCCGGCTGATAGTTTCAATAGTTGTAGTTCCATTTCCCCATTTACTGCTCCTTTTATACTCTACAGTTGTTATATGACTTATCGGGTTGGTCGGTTCGCGTCCGAAGAGATTTCGGAATGAATTGAGACACTTAGTCTTCAATGGGAAGCTTAAGTTGGAAAAGTCGACCGGATGTTGACTTATGTGTAAACGACTCGAATTTGAATTTTGATAGATCCATTAGGTAATTATGGACTTAGGAGTGCGTCCAGATTGTGATTGGGAGATACGTAGTAGAATTAGGCTTGAAATGGTGAAAGTTGGAATTTTGGAAAGTTTGACCGAGAGTGGACTTTTTGATATCGGGAGTGGATTCATATTCCGGAAGTTAGCGTAGGTCCGTGGTGTCATTTTTGACTTGTGTGCCAAATTTGAGGTCAACCGGACGTGATTTGATATGTTTCGGCATTGTTTGTAGAATTTGGAAATTCAAAGTTCATTAGACTTGAATCTATGTGCGATTCGTGTTTTTGATGTTGTTTGAGATGTTTGAGGATTTGACTAAGTTCGTATGATGTTTTAAGACGTTTTGGTATGTTTGGTTGAGGTCCCGGGGGCTTGGGTTGATTTCGGGTGGTTAACGGACCAAGGTTTGAAGTTGAAGAACTTCTGATGATTTGCAACTGCCGGTGTAATCGCACCTGCGGATTGGGAACCACAGATACAAGCTCGCAAAAGTGATAAAGGGACCGCAGAAGCGGCCAAGAAGGATTTGGGCAGAGGTTGCAGATGCAGACATGTGGGCGCATAAGCGCTTGTGCAGAAGCGGGAGGATGAGTGCAGGTGCGGGCTGGCGCGCAGGTGCGATGGAAGTTTCCACACATGCGATGGTACAGATGCGATCCAGGGCTCACAGAAGCAGAAACAGTTGGGTTAAGTCACTTCCGTAGATGCGGAGTTTTCACCGCAGAAGCGGATTTTGGGACCGCAGGCGTGGTTTGATTGGGCATATAAACATAAGGGCTCGCGATTTTCTTCATTTTCTAACATTTTGAGCTCGGATTTTGGAGGTTTTTGAGAGGATTTTCAAGGGGATTCTTGAGGTAAGTTCCTTGAGTTTATTTTTATTCAATAATTATGTTTCCTCACTGATTTTCCCCTAGATGGTGTGTTTTTGAGGTGTAATTTGGAGGTTTAAGGCTAGGGATTTGGAGAGTTGATTTTGGGGATTTGAATGACCAATTGGTCTCAGATTTTGATGAATTTGTATGACTAGACTCGTGGTTGGATGGGATTTTGGATTTTGGGAGTTTTGTTAGATTCTGAGATGCGGGCCCGCGGAGAGGGGAGGGCGATTTTGAACAAATTTCTGATTTGTGAGTTATAACTTAGTAATTGCTTGTAGAATCGATTCCTTTGGCCCGTATTGATTGTATTTTAATGTTTGTGGCTAGATTTGGGTCATTTGGAGGCCGATTTGCGAGGCAAAGGGTATTAGAGTAGGAATTTGCTCGGATTGAGGTAAGTAACACTTCTAAACTTGGTTTTGAGGGTTTGAAACCCCGAACTTATATGTTATGTGATGGGTATGGAGGTGACACACATGCCAAGTGACGGGCGTGCGGGCGTGCACCGTGAGAATTGTGACCTGGTCGATTCCATGGCACAGTCTAGTAGTTCTATCTTTTTGATATCCATGTTTTTATCATGTGATAAAGTAATTGAGTTGTCACTCATGCTAGATATCATGTTTAGGCATTATGCGAGTACTTTGGGGGCCCATAGTGGTAGTTTCGTGCTGTTGTCTTAGTGATTTCATTGATATTTCGTACTCAAGTCATATTCATTCATTTCATATCATATCTCAGTCTCTGTTGTTATTTATTGATACATCATATCATTGTTTTCGGGCTAGTATCATGACACAGTGAGCCCGTAAGAGAGAGGCTGGAGAGATTGATGATTGAGTGAGGCCGAGAGCCTAATTATGAGTGACATTTATGGGATCGGGCTGCACACCGCAATGGTTATATTGATTTATGATAGCGCTTTGTCTAAAGGAGCCCCTTCGGAGTCTGCACACCCCCTAGTGAGCGCGATTGATTATATTGAGAGATGGATCTTCCATGGAGATGGATCTTCTACACGGGCTGGATTTTCCCAACTTGGTACTGGGTGACTGATGGTCAGTAATGTATATATTCCGGGATGGATCTTCCCTGGGCCGTATGGGCTATATACAGTACCGAGTGATTGAGCATTTGAGAGTGTGAGCACATGAGGCTGTCAGCATGTGTGTCACATATAGCATGTGCATTGGCATTGTAGAAGTAGAGGTTTATATTCTTCATATCATTTAAATTTGATCCATTTTACTATTTTGAGAAATCTAACGAACTTGAAAGCATGTCTACATTTCTGCACTATTATTTTCTATATTGAACTGTGCCGGTTGGGTTCGTCACTACTTTCAGTCCACAGTTTTGATTTGTAACTTATTGAGTTGGTTGTACTCACGCTACACCTTGCACCTTGTGTGCAGATCCAGGTGCTTTAGGTTACAACGGGTGCTGAGTGAGGAGTCGAGATCTCGGAGACTATCGAGGTAGCTACATGGCATTCGAAGGCCTTGACTCTCCTTCATTATCTTTATTTGTATTTTAGTTCTTATTCCTTAGACATTGTACTAAACTATATCCTAGTATAGATGCTTATGTACTCGGTGATACCCCGGTTGTGGGATAGGTTATATTGTGTTGCGGATTTATTTCTGTTCCAAAAAGGATTTTTCTTTAATATAAATTGCTTCCGTATATATTTTCAAAGTTTTTATTTGGTTGAACTGGTTGAGGAGTCGGCTTGCCTAGTTCCACGATAAGCGCCATCACGACGGTTGGTTTTGGGTCGTGACACCCCCAAACTTACATTTTTAGCCAATTAATTCACAAGAGTGCTAAGGAAAGCTCGGGTGCCAAGAGAGGGTCACAACAAAACTGGTACAGGCTTGTAACATAGTAATCAAATGAGAAAGGCTTGAGGCTCAAATGGGTTGACTAGGGATAACAACATTAGTAGGTAATGAATAATTCAAGCGGGTCAAGAAAAGCTTACAATCACTTCTCAAGCCAAGCAAAACTTACGATTTCTCCTTGAAACACATTCGGGGTAAGTTCTAGACCATTCGAACGGGTACTTGGACTTGCAACAAAAACATCTCACCTCTCACGCAACTGGATTGTTAAAGAGGATAGAGTTGAGGGCCCACAACGACCACATTCAAGATTGATAATCACTATGGTTCGATTACACCACTCGATTTGTGTAAGTCAACACAAGAGTCGCTAACTAGAGCTATTTCTTTCCAAAAGACTTGTTTTTAACCATAAGCACGTAACTAAGTGTGTTGGTACCAAGTGAAGCATGTTTGACTCTTTGAGCATGACTTAATTAGGTCTTTTTATTCATTACTACTACTATTATTACCTAAACACCAAAACGGACTCAGTCCCTTAAAAAGGTTGTCACGCCATCCATCGTTGGGAAGGGTCACCCAGTTCACACAAAAACTATCTTTGGAAAGAACCGTGGCATTAAGAAAACCAAAGGCTTATTATTTGCTAAAACACAAAAAGAAGCTATTAAATCAGAAAGAAGCTACTAATTCAAAAAGAACCTAGTTAGTTAAACACTAACTAATAAGAGAACACATGTAAAGAAGCTACAAAGCAAAAACTATCGAAAGCATAACGAATATACATAATGAAAGAAGATATATATATAATGAGGGAGGAAAAGAGTGAATATATACAGAATAAGGAAAAACAAGAAATTACTATTAGTTATTACAAACCAATTGTCTTAGAATCATCAAAATATATCAAATAAACTCCACCCCCCAAAATAAAAATAAGCATTGTCCCCAATGCTTAACAAAATAAGAGTAAAGGAAGGGTCAGAGTGAAGAAAACTCCCTATGACTCCTTGGCCATCTCTGTGTCCACAGAAGCATCACCGACCTCAGTCACATCCAACTGGATCTCATCATCATCAACTCCGAGCGTGATTGGGTGGGTGAACATCTGACGTACTGCCTCGGCAGTGTCAGCAGCAAGGTTTAACTCCTCAGACTGGCCAGCTGGTGTTGTCTATGCTATAGGATCTTGGCCTGGGTGGTGCGGGACAATCAATATATCAAATGGAATGTCTCTGGCTGCTGCAAGCTTGGTAACTTGTCTCCGGAGCTTGTCCACTGACTTCTTGGAGGCCAGGGTGTAACGACCCAACCGGTCATTTTTCCTTATAGAACCTCGTTCCCCTAAATAAGACTCCCCATATGTGCTTTTACTATTATATGACTTGCGAGGATGGTTAGTTTGGGATTTGGACGGGTCCGGGTTGAAATCAGTACACTTGATTCCTTAGTTTGGCTTTAAAAGGCCAAGTTTGACTTCGGTCAATGTTTTTGAGTAAACGACCTCGAAATCAAGATTTGACAGTTCCAATAGGTTCTAATGATAATTTTGGACTTGGGCGTATGTTCAGATCGGGTTTTGGACAACCCGGGAGCATTTCAACGCTTAACAATGAGAGTTGACTATTTGAAGGTTTTAAAGTTATTTAAATTTAGTTTGGAGTATGTTTTGGAGTAATTGAGGCCCGTTTGAGATTTTGAGCCTTGGAATAGTTCCGTATGGCGGTTTAAGACTTGCACGCAAAATTTGGTGTCATTCCGAATAGTCTATGTATGATTCGGCGCATTCGGAGAAATTTGAAAACTTGAAGTTCATATTTTGATTCAATTAGGTTTTGGAGTGCGATTCTTGGTTTTGTTGTTGATTTATGCATTTTGAGAGTTCGAACAGGTCCGAATTATGTTTACCGACTTGGTGGTGCATTTGGACTGGGTCCCGAGTGGCTTAGGTGAGTTTCGGAGCGCTCGAAGCAATGTTGGAAAAACCAGATTTTCCAGTTCTGGTTTCCTTCTTCGCGAACGCGGGAGGACTCTCGCGTTTGCGATGAAGGATTTGGGGAGCTGGGAAGTTACCCTTCGTGTTAGTGGGAAGGGTGTCACATTCGAGAAGATTGGGGATCCCAGGCCTACGCATTCTCGAAGGCCTTCTTGTGTTCGCATAAAAGAACGGGGTCTGGGAGGGAACAATGTATTTTACCCTTCGTATTCGCGAAGGGTTGACAGGTAAGCCTTCGCGTTCGCGAGACCCCTGTCGCGTTCGCGAAGAACATTTTAAGGGCCTGGGAATTTTGCCTTTGCAAACGCGAGGCCTTTGCCGCGTTCGCGAAGAAGGACTTTACTGTGCTGGACAGAATGCCTTAAAAACAGGGCTCAGCCATTTTTTAGCCCATTTCTTCCATTCTTGGGCGATTTTGGAGCTTCTTGAGAAGGGTATTCAACTAGGAACATGGAGGAAAGTTAATTCTACCCATTGTGAGTTAATTACATAGATTATGAGTAGATTATAATATGTAAAAGGTAGAAATCAAGGGTTTAGATGAAAAATCTATGTTTTTGACAAAAATGCGATTTTAACCACGAAAATGGTTATGGAATAAGATAAAAATTGTATATTTGAGTTCTTGAGATTGTGGGAAACGATTTTGTTTGAAAATTTCTCGAATCCGGGCACGTGGGCCCGAGGCAAATTTTAGGAATTTTACTAATTTGTGTTGGGAAATTACTCTAATAATCTAATTTCCAATTGTTGACCTTGTATTAATTAAATTATATGACATTTGGCTAGTTGTGGATTTTTCGGCACCAAATTGAGGCTTTAACGCGAAATTGTGATCGGAAAGTGAGTTTTGAGACGAGGTAAGTCTCTTGTCTAACCTTGTAAAAGGAAATTTACCCCATAGGTCTTGAAAATAAATATTTGTTCCTAATTGTGGGGGCTATGTATGTACGAGGTGATGAGAGTCCATGCGTAGCTACTATTATGCTATTGTTCGGGTAGTTTTAGGACCCAATTCATGAACTATTTGGAATGTTGCACTATACTTGTTAAATTAAAATGCCTAAATTATATTAGAACTTGTTAGAGAAATTTGGAAAGGTAGCTAATGAAGTTTTCATTACCTTGGATATAAATCATTAATAATGTTTAAGTCAAATGCTTATACAACATTCTCTCTTCTTGTGGAGCGGGCTGAACGCCTCGGCAGTATATAGATGCATCTATGGTTCGTGCCACTTAATCCTCGGCAATGTACACTCTATTCTGGATCGAGCCGTATGACCTCGGTAGAAATCGTGCTTAATAATAAAAATTATTCGGTGCTTTGATATTTATTTTATTGCGGCTTGTGAAGGTAAATGATTATTGGAAATTTGTCAAATTATGAAAGATTTATTTATATATGCTTGTTAAGGAAATTATTGCTATTCACATAAACCATATTTATTTTAATATCTTTGTCTTTACATTATTGACCCCTAGTGAGTGTCGAAGTCGACCTCTCGTCACTACCTCTTCGAGATTAGGGTTGATACTTACTAGATACACGTTGTTTACGTACTCATGCTACACTTGTTGCACTTTTTGTGCAGGATCTAAGATAGGTTCTTTAGGCGGTCCCACTGGTGCACATCCCCTTTATCCCAAGGCCTAGTGGTGAGATGCTTTTCCTGAGCCGTTCTGCAGCACCTAGTGTCTCTCTTTATATCTGTGTTTTGTCTATTTTATATTCAGACAGTATTTTGAATTTTGTATAATCTATTAGATGCTCATACACTTGTGACACGAGATCTTGGCACGTACTTTAGTATAATTGTGGGTGGAAAATTATTATTTTGGTTTTATTTAGACTCTCTATTTTTCTTAAATCTTGCAATTAAGGAAATCTTTATTACTCAGAAATTTAATAAAAGAGAAAATAGATGTTTAATCCAGTAGTTAGCTTACCTAACATTGATGTTGGGCGTCATCACGACCTATAGGAAAAATTGGGTCGTGACAACATGGTATCAGAGCACTAGGTTCACGTAGGTCTCACAAGTTATGAGCAGGCCTAATAGAGTCTTGCGGATCGGTACAGAGACGTCTGTACTTATCTTCGAGAGGCTATAGGCTGTTAGGAAACTACCGTTCTTCATCTATTATCGTGCAGTTAATGTAGTACTAAGTATCTTTCTCTTATTCTCTCACAGATGGTGAGAACACATTCTACGGAGGTTCCAGACCAGAGAAGAACTGCTCCCCCTGTTGTTAGAGGTCGAGGTAGAGGCCGAGGGAGGGCTCCAACCCGTGGTAGGGGATTAGGACATCCCAGAGTTGTTCCAGTTATGCCACCAGGGGATCCAGTAGATGATCTCTTCATCGAGGAGCAGGGCGAGGTGCCCACAGCAGAGCCAGCTCTGGTGGATTTCACGCCCGCACCAGAATTCTAGGAGGTCATGGGAAGTATGTTGCGGTTCATGTATACTATGACTTAGGTCGGTTTATTTTCGATAGACCCAGCCACATCTCAGGCGGGCAGGGGAGCACAGACCCCTACCGCACAGGCTCATGGACAGGAAACTACTGTATATCAGGCCCAGGGTGCACTACCCGTAGGTGGAGCTCAGCCAGTGGCAGCAGCTATACTTGAGCCCAGGCCAGCTGCAGCCGTTGATCCGCACAGGCTACTGGATAGATGGACTAGGCTTCATCCTCATGCTTTCGAAGGTGAGCGACATGAGGACCCCCAGAATTTTATTGATCAGTGTAGAGACAGACTGCATAACATGAGGATACTAGAGTCCCATGGGGTAGGTGGTGGAAGTCATATCTTCTTGGCAGACCAGTAGGTTCACCTCCCATGACTTGGGATCAGTTCACACGCCTCTTCTTGGATAGATACATACCACCCTCTCAGAGGTAAGAGCTGCGGTTCCAGTTCGAGCAGCTGCAGCAAGGTCAGATGTCAGTGACTGACTATGAGGCGAGGTTCACTGAGTTGTCTCACCATGCACTTATGATACTACCTACCGATGCAGAGAGAGTGCAGAGGTTTGTCGCCGTATTGCACTCCGGTATTCAGGCCACCATGGCATGAGAGGTGGAGATGGGGACTTCTTACGGGCTAGTTATAGAGATAGCTTGGAGGATTGATAGTGTCCATCAGCGGAGTCGTGAACAGGCAGCAAGGGAAAAGTGGTTCTAATATTCGGGAGAGTTTAGTGGTGCCCCGACTGGGAGCAGAGGTCAGTTCGTGAGGGGTCAGTCCAGTATGCCCCGTTATCCAGCACCGCCACCTCCTCGGGGTGCTCCAGTGTGACCTTATTTCAGTGTTATGCCAGAGAGTTCTTACTGCCTACCAGCTATTCAAGGCTCCTCCAATGGGTATTCAGGTCTTTAGGGCCAGACTTTAGGTCTGTAGTCCATAGTACCGAGGGGTCGTTTCGAGTGCGGGGATCTCAGTTATGTGCGAAGGGTCTGCCCTAGGCTTTGGTGTAGACCAGTGCAGTAGGGTCAGCAGCCTATGATTACAACACCAGTTGTTTTGTGAGCCGTCCGGCTGCCCAGAGGCGGATGGCAGGTGGGTAGGGTCCGTCTAGAGGTGGAGGCCAACCAGGTGGCGCTCCATCCAGGTTTTATACTTTCCCGGCCAGACCAGATACAGTGGCCTCATATGCCGTGATCACATGTACTATTTCTGTCTGCGGTTGAGAGGCCTCAGTATTATTTGACCTAGGGTCTACTTATTCCTATGTTTCATCTCTGCTTACTCAATTCCTGGGTGTTTCTCATGAATCCTTGGGTACTCTTATTTTTGTGTCCACTCCTGTAGGCGATTCTATTATTGTGGACCGGATCTACCAGTCCTGCATTATTACTTTCTGTGGTCACGAGACTAGAGCGGATCTTCTACTGCATGATATGATAGATGTTGAGATCATCCAGGGCATGGACTGGCTATCCCCATATTATTCTATCCTAGATTGCCATGATAAGACTATTACTTTGGCGATGCCAGAGTTGCCTAGATTGTAGTGGAAGGGTTCATCTGTCGGTGCATCTAGTCGGGTTATTTCTTTTTTGGAGGCTCGACACATGGTCGAGAAAGGTTGTCTGGCTTATTTGTCTTATGTTAGGGACACTACTGCGGAGACTCCGACAATTGATTCAACGTCAGTAGTTCGAGAGTTCTCCGGTGTGTTTCCTTCTAATCTTCCAAGCATGCCACCAGATCATGATATTGATTTCTGTATTGATTTGGCTCCAGGTAACCAGCCTATATATATTCCACCATATCGTCAGGCCGAGTGTGTCGCCTTGGGTCGCACTGGTACAATTTGTGAAGAAGAAAGATAGGACTATGCGGATGTGTATTGATTACTGCCAATTGAACAAAGTTACCATTAAGAACAAGTACACATTCTCGCGTATTGATGATTTGTTTGACCAATTGCAGGGTGCCAGAGTGTTCTCAAAAATTGACTTGAGGTTAGGGTACCATCAGGTGAAGATTTGGGATTTTGATGTTCCGAAGACTGCTTTCTGTACTAGATATGGCCATTATGAGTTTCATGATGTCTTTCAGTTTGATTAACGCCCCAGCGACGTTTATGGATTCATTTGATTTGTATATTGATTCGTCTGTTCAGGACATATTTTGATTTGTTTGTCATTGTCTTCATTGTTGACATTTTGATCTACTCATGTAGTATGGAGGACCACGAGCAGCATTTGAGAGTGTTGCTTCAGACGTTGCGGGAACAAAAGTTATATGCTAAGTTCTCCAAGTGTGAGTTTTGGCTAAACTCTGTAGCATTATTGGGACATATTGTGTCAGGCGAGGGTATTAAAGTTGATCCCAAAAAGATCGTGGCAGTTTTGAATTGGCATCGTCCCACCTCGGCGAACGAGATAAGGAGTTTTCTGGGGCTAGCAGGTTATTATCGTCAGTTCGTGGAGGGATTTTTATCTATTGCGGCACCTTTGAAAAAATTGACCCAGAAGGGTGCTCCGTTCCGATGGTCCGATGATTGTGAGGCGAGCTTTCAGAAGCTCAAGACAACATTGACTTCCGCACCGATTTTAGTGTTGCCTTCCGGTTCAGGGATGCATACAATGTATTGCGATGCTTCACGCGCTGATCTGGGTTGTGTATTAATGCAGGAGGGGCGAGTTATTGCATATGCTTCACGTCAGCTGAAGCCCCACGAGAAGAATTACTCGGTACATGATTTGGAGTTAGCTGCGATTGTTCAAACTCTTAAGATTTGGAGGCATTATCTTTATGGGGTGTCTTGTGAGGTTTACACTGATTATCGCAATTTGCAGCATTTATTCAAGCAGAGGGGCCTAAATTTGAGGCAGCGCAAATGGCTTGAGTTACTAAAAGATTATGATATTACTATCCTTTACCATCCGCGCAAAGCAAATGTAGTTGTAGATGCATTGAGTAGAAAGGCGAAAAGTATGGGTAGCTTGGCATTTATTTCAGCAGAGGAAAGGCCATTAGCTTTGGATATTCATTCCTTGGCTAAAAGACTTGTGAGGCTGGATATTTCAGAGCCCAGTCGTGTTCTTGCACATGTCGTTGCCCAGTATTCACTATTTGAGCAGATCAAGACTCGCTAGTGCGATGATCAACACTTGTTGGTTCTCCGAGAGATGGTACTATGAGGTGGTGCCAAAGAGGTTGCTATCGGTAATGATGGCGTTATGCGAATCTAGGGTCGCCTATGTGTTCCTAATGTTGATGTCTTGAGGGAAAATATCCTAGAGGAGGCACACGCCTCTCAGTATTCTATTCATCCAAGTGCTACGAAGATGTACCGTGACCTGAGGTAGCATTATTGGTGGCGGCGGATGAAGAAGGACATAGTTGAGTATGTAGCTAGGTACCTAAATTGCCAGCAAGTTAAGTATGAGCACCAAAGGCCAGGTGGCCTACTTCAGCAGATGACTATACTAGAGTGGAAATGGGAACGCATTACTATGGACTTTGTAGTTGGGTTGCATCGCGGACCTTGCGGAAGTTTGATGCAGTTTGGGTCATTGTCGACAAGTTGACCAAGTCGGCACACTTCATTCCGGTTGTGACTACGTATACTTCAGAGAGGTTGGCCCAGATTTATATTCAGGTGATAGTTCGGTTGCACGGTGTGCCAATTTCCATCATATCAGATAGGGGATCTCAGTTTGCTTCACATTTCTTGAGAGTAGTACAGAATGAATTGGGGACCCATTTGGAGCTCATCATAACCATTCATCCGCAGACCGACGAGCAATCGGAGCGGACAGTTCAGATTTTGGAGGATATGCTCAGGGCATGTGTGATTGACTTTGGAGGTTAGTGGGATTATTTCTTGCCTTTGACCGACTTTGCTTATAACAACAGTTACTAATCCAGCATCTAGATGGCTCCATTTGAGGCTTTATATGGTAGGCGATGTTGTTCGCCCATCGGATGGTTTGAGCCCGGTGAGGCTAAGTTATATGTTACTGATTTGGTGAAGGATGCCTCGGAAAAGGTGAAGTTGATTTAGGAGCGACTTCGTATAGCACAGTCCAGGCATAAGAGTTACGCAGATCAGAAAGCATGTGATTTATTATTTATGGTGGGTGAAAAAGTTCTCTTAAAGGTTTCACCGATGAAGGGAATCATGAGATTCGGGAAGAAGGACAAGTTGAGCCCAAGGTTTATAGGCCCATTTGAGGAGTTGAGACGAGTTGGGGAGGTTGCTTACGAGCTTGCTTTGCCTCCCAGTCTATCGGGAGTTCATCCAATTTTCCATGTATCTATTCTCCGGAGGTATCATGCTGAAATATCACATTTGCTAGACTTCAACACAGTTCAACTAGATGGGAGCTTAGGCTATGAAGAGGAACCAGTTTCCATTGTTGATAGGCACGTTCGCCAGTTGAGGTCTAAGAAGATTTCTACGGTAAAGGTTCAGTGGAGGGACCAACCAGTCGAGGAAGCGACTTAAGAGGCCGAGGAGGACATGCAAAGCAGATATCCATACTTATTCAGCACTTCAGGTATGATTCTAAACCCGTTCGAGGATGAACGTTTGTTTAAGAGGTGGAGAATGTAACGACCCAACCGGTCATTTTGCCTTATAGAACTCTGTTCCCCTAAATAAGACTCCCCATATGTGCTTTTACTATTTTATGACTTGCGGGGATGGTTAGTTCGGGATTTGGAAGGGTTCGGGTTGAAATCAGAATATTTGGTTCCTTAGTTTGGCTTTAAAAGGCAAACTAAGGTTTGTATGATGATTTTGTACTTGGGCATATGTTTGGATCGGGTTTTGGACAACCCGGGAGCGTTTCAGCGCTTAACAGTGAAAGTTGACTATTTGAAGTTTTTAAAGTTATTTAAATTTTGTTTGGAGTATGTTTTGGAGTAATCGAGGTCCGTTTGAGATTCTTAGCTCGGGAATAGTTCTGTATGGTGATTTTAGACTTGCACGCAAAATTTGGTGTCATTCCGAAAAATCTAAGTATGATTTGGCGCATTCAGAGATATTTGGAAACTTAAAATTCATATTTTGATTCAATTCAGTTTTGGGGTGCGATTCTTGGTTTCGTTGTTGATTTACGCATTTTGACAGTTTGAGTAGGTCCGTATTATGTTTACAGACTTGTTGGTGCATTTGGACTGGGTCCCGAGTGGCTCGGGTGAGTTTCGGACCGCCCGGAGCAATGTTGGAAAAACCAAATTTTCCAGTTATGGTTTCCTTCTTCGCGAACACGGGAGGATTCTCACGTTTGCGATGAAGGATTTGGGGAGCTGGGTAGTTACCCTAGGCGTTCACGGGAAGGGGGTCGCGTTCGTGAAGCCTGGGGATCCCAGGCCTACGCGTTCGCGATGGGCTTCTCACGTTCGCATAGAAGAACAGGGACTGGGATGGATCAATGTATTTTACCCTTCCCATTCGCGAAGGAGCTCACGCGTTCGTGAAGGGTTGTCCAGGTAAGCCTTCGCGTTTGAGAGACCCATGTCGTGTTCGCGAAGAACATTTTAAGGGCCTGGGAATTTTGCCTTCGCGAACACGAGGCCTTTGCTGCGTTCGCGAAGGACTTTACTGTGCTGGGCAGAATGCCTTAAAATGGGGCTCATCCATTTTTGAGCCCATTTCTTCCTTTCTTGGGCGATTTTAGAGCTTCTTGAGAGATGTATTCAACTAGAAACTTGGAGGTAAGTTAATTCTACCCATTGTGAGTAAATTGCATAGATTATGAGTAGATTATATAACATGTAAATTGTGGAAATCAAGGGTTTAGATGAAAAATCTATGTTTTTGACAAAAATGAGATTTTAACCACGAAAATGGCTATGAAATGAGATAAAAATTGTATATTTGAGTTCTTGAGATTGGGGGAAACTATTTCCTCTGAAAATTTCTGGAAGCCGGGTTCGTGGTGAATTTTAGGAATTTCACCAATTTGGGTTGGGAAATTACTCTAATAATATAATTTCGAATTGTTGAGCATGGATTAATTAAATTATATGGCATTTGACTAGTTTCGAATTTTTCGGCACCAAATTGAGGCTTTAACGCGAAATTGTGATAGGGAAGTGAGCTTTGAGACGAGGTATCTCTTGTCTAACCATGTATGAGGAAATTCATATAGGTGTTGAAAATAAATATTTGTTCCTAATTGTGGGGGCTACGTATGTACGAGGTGACAAGAGTCAGTGCGTAGCTACTATTATGCTATTGTTCGGGTAGTTTTAGGACCCAATTCATGAACTATTTGGAATTTTGAACTATACTTGTTAAATTAAAATGCCTAAATTATATTAGAACTTATTAGAGAAATTTGGAAAGGTAGTTAATGAAATTTGTATTACCTTGGATACAAATCATTAATAATGTTTAAGTCAAATGCTTATACAACATTCTCCTCTTCTTATAGAGCGGGCCGAATGCCTCAACAGTAGATAGATGCATCTATGGTTCATGCCGCTTGACCCTCGATAGTGTAGACACTATTCTGGATCGGGCCGTACTACCTCGGAAGAAATCGTGTTTAATAATAAAAATTATTTGGTGCTTTGATATTTATTGTATTGCAGCTTGTGAAGGTAAATGATTATTGGAAATTTTTATAATTATGAAAGAATTATTTATATCTGCTTGTTAAGGAAATTATTTCTATTAACACAAACCATATTTATTTAAATATCTTTGTCTTTACATTATTGACCCCTAGTGAGTGTCAAAGTCGACCTATCGTCACTACTTCTTCGAGATTAGGCTTGATACTTATTGGGTACAAGTTGTTTACATACTCATGCTACACTCGCTGAACTTTTTGTGCAGGATCGGAGATAGGTTCATCAGGCGGTCCCACTGGTGTGCATCCCCGTTATCCCGAGGCCTAGAGGTGATCTACTTTTTCCGAGCCGTTCCACGACACTTAGTGTCTCTCTTTATATCTGTATTCTGTCTATTTTATGTTCAGACAGTATTTTGGATTTTGTATAATCTATTAGATGCTTATACACTTGTGACACGAGATCTTGGCATGTACTTTAGTAGAATTGTGGGTGAAAAATTATTATTTTGGTTTTATTTAGACTCTTTGTTTTTCTTAAATCTTGCAATTAAGGAAAGCTTTATTACTCGAAAATTTATTAAAAGAGAAAATAGATGTTTAATCCACTAGTTGGCTTGCCTAACAGTGATGTTGGGTGCCATCACGACCTATAGGTGAAATTGGGTCGTGACACTAGGACTTCCGCATCTTCTTCACTTCCTTGCCCAGCTCTTCTATCACTTACCCATGCTGCACCAAAGTGGCCATGATTGTGTTCTGATTCTCCAAGAGCTTCTTTAGAGTTTCTTCAACTGTTGGGGGAATCTGGGGTGGAAGAGTGGATGACTGTACTACAACTTTATTGGATATGTCAATAGCTTTGCAGTAGCTGTCTGCATCTAGTTGTTAAGGTTCACCAGTATCTAGGAGACTCACAGCGCAGATAATGGAGCAGCGGGCATCGGCACCAGCTTCAAAGCCGAGGTGGAACCTGTAATGGGGGTTGCTGGAGGTGCCGGCATAACTGCTGCACTGGTTGAAGGCTCTACTAACGTAGATGGCATGTCATCTACCACCGATGGCTCATCAGACTGGCCTATGGTGGTAGTCGGCTGACCCTTTTCCTTAAGGTTTTGTGCATCCATCAACAAATACCATAAGAAGGGCTTTTTCATCCGCACCTTCGTATCAAAATCTCTCGGCTCCACCCGTGCATCCGAAAGATACTCAATAATGGTGTTGGGATACGGGTAGGAGGTATTAGCTTGCCTGGCGACCACAGACATGTTGGCCGACATCACGACACTCACATTGATCGGGTACCCGGCCATGATGAAGGAGACTAGAATTGCCCGCTGGATAGGAAGATTTGTCTTATTCTGAAACGGGCCGAGTCAGCTACATACAAAGGTCTGCCACCCCTTCGCCTCAAAACTTAGGGTGTTTCTGTGAATAGACACATCTGCAGTAATCCATGGTGGTGGTGGCCCAGGAGCTTCCAGAATCTCAGCTAGCCATGGGCGAGCTGCATCTCCCATTGCGAACTTCTCCAAATACTGTGAGGGCTCAACATCATCAAAGCCCAAGTAGGTGTTCAATGTGTGTTGATCAAAATGCACCTTTGGGTTCCTCACTTTAGTTATCTTTGTCCCTTTCTTGACGTGCACCACATTGGCATAGAGCCCTCGGACAAGATATTCCTTTGCATCCACTGCATTAATTGGATTTGTCGCTCAAGAGTGAGCGACCTCACCGGCCACTACCCACGAAACCTAGTGAAGGCAGCCAGGCAAACAAACCGATACTCCCAAACCTCTTTCTTTTTCGACCGCTCAAGGCCAGCAACTGTAGTATCTCCCCCTTAGCCATCATCTGGAATGTCATAAACTGTAGGCGCTGGTGCCTCAGGGACAGGTGTAGAGGAGGGCTTGGAAGCCTGACTAGCACTTTCCGAGCCCTCGGAGGTGCTATGTGATATGAAAGGCTTGTCCCGGAGTTGATACCTTCCTGATGGCTTTGATTAGACAACTGGCAGCTCTTGAACCGAGTTGCCCTCTAATTCTTCCCTTGACGGGGCATAAGAACTGGATTCAGAGGGCTCTACATTTCTCCCTCAGCCGGCTGTAGCCTTCTTTGAGATTTATTTTTGGAGGAAGAGGGGTAAAACACTTTTGCCTCAACCCCTAGAAGGTTCACCCCTCCCCTTTGAAGTATTACCTCTGCCTCGAGATCTAGCCATTTTCTGTACCAAGCAACAGACGGTGTCAGTTGTAATTAAAGTGCAAACATAGAAGAACACACCAGAGAGACAATGAACAATACAGTCTAAAACATGCTTGCAGGGTAGGGGAGTGCGGTCCGCAGAATAATCATTGTGGCCGCAGGTTGGGCATTGTTGACTGCACAATTTAATCTTGCGGCCGCATAATTGGATTTGCGGTCCGCACAATTGTCAGTGCGACCGCATAATTAGATTTTGATCCGCACAATTGTCATTGCGACCGCAACTCATATACCACCAATATGCCAACTCTCTAATAACAGAGAATGGGATGTTCTGCATCCACAATCACTTTTCTGCGGTCCGCACATTTTCCATTGCGGCCGCACATGTGAGTCATCAAATTGACAACTCTATGATAACAGAGAATTAGTTGATCTGGAGCCGCGATGGGATTTCTATGGTCCACACATTTTTCATTACGGCCACAGAATCATGCTTGACTAAAGTACCCTAATTTTAAATTCTGCGGACCGCACAATGTCTTGTGCGGCCGCAAAGTTCAACACAATTACGATCAGAGTTCTAGGGTTTGCAATTTTTGCACGAATTTAACATGGTGGTAGTGTATAATCATGAAAACCTATTTACCCATTCCCCATAGAGTAAGTACTAGTTGATCCACTACGGGTTTAACCCCACATTGTTGTATAGTTGAATTCTACTAACAATTAGCCTAAAACTAACTAACAAGTTGTAAATTAAACTAAAAATTGAAAAATTCTACAAGTAATTGAGGCATACCTAATTTGAAGTAGTGTAAATGAGTGCTCACATCTGTTGAGTGTGTGTGGCAGATGATTTACCCGATGATTTTAATGTTTTAGACTTGTGAATGCTTAGAGAGGAAAAAAAAGTAACAGCAGCCCCATCCTTCTATTTATACTGGACGGTTTTGACTGAGGGAAAGAGAGTTGAGTGCGGTCCACACTCTGTTACCTAGGGCCCAGAAGCCCTTTTATGCTGCGGTCCGCAGAATTTTATATGCGGCCACAAAATTTGTTGCGGACCGCAAATTTTGTCTTCCGGCCGCAATTTGGCCATTTCTCTGACAAACCAACTTCAGAGAGTTGTCATTTTTCCCTTTCAAATTGTGCGGCCGCAGATCACCTTTTTGCTGTAGCAACCAATATTTTGCGGTCCGCACAATACATCTGCGGTCCGCAATTCTTTTCTGACTAAGCCAATTTTCTGGGCATAAATCCTGTAAATTACACTCATTCCTGCAACATACTTCAAAACCAGCTAGTACCAAAATAACAAATAACTACAAAAGATGAAAAGAAAAGAAAAAAGAACATGGATTGCCTCCCAAGAAGCGCCTGATTTAATATCGCGGCATGACACAGATTACCATCATTTGAAATGAATCATCGCCACCACGTGGCCATCATCAACCTTTCCCAAATAGTGCTTCACCCGGTGAGCATTGACTCGAAAAACCTCAGTGTTTTTGTTCTTCACGTCCAATGCACCAAAAGGCATTACACCCACAATATCAATGGGACCACTCCATTTAGATTTCATCTAGCCGGAAAACATCTTTAACCGTGAGTTGAATAGCAAAACAAGATTGCCCACCTTGAACTCCCTGTTCCGAATGTATTTGTCATGGAGGTATTTCCTCTTCTCTTTGTACAAGTATGAACTTGCATAGGCATGATACCGGAACTCATCCAATTCATTCAAATGTGCAACCCGCAAGTTAGCAGTTGCATCCCAATCAAGATTCAATTTCTTTAAAGCTCACATGGCTTTGTGCTCAAGTTCCACCAGAAGATGACAAGCTTTGCTAACAATCGGAATTGATTTGATAGGTTTCAGTATCAGGGGAGAAGAAACAAATCCAGCAGCTATGAAAGAATAGAAGCTGCGCAATAGTCCCTTTCCCCCAGAAAATTATAGCAGTTGTCACCATTTTGATAGCTATGTGAAGATCCTCTTTCTTCACTCGAATCCAGATGCTAAAAAACCCACCTAAAACCATCATTGTCCAGCCCTCAAACCCAGCAAAGAATAGCCCAAAAACGACCTCAAAATCCACCCCAAAAGTGCAGCAAAAACAGCTGCGAACAGGTGCCAAAACGACCTCGACTTTGTCCCAAAACCATCACCAAACTACTCAAAAACAGTCCCGAAAAATCAGATCTTGGACACCTCAAAATCCAGCTCTGTTCTACCATGAAAACGCAGCCAAAAGGATCACAACAAAAGACATAAACACTGCCCCAAAATCACTCCAAAAACGTAGCTAGAACAACCCTGAAACTAAGCTCAAAATTGACCCCAAACCAGACCCCAAAACAGTTGTGTTACTGCTGGAAAATCAGTCACAAAACAGCCTTGCAATACCTCCATAAGGTCATCAAAACACCCTCAAACTCCCAGCCCAAAACAGCCCCGAACAGTCCTAAAACATTAGTCATTTTGTTAATTTCAATTGGGATTTTAGAGCTCGGTTTTGGAGCGATTTTGGAGGAATTTTTCACGATTTCGACTTGGGTAAGTGTCCCGTATCCGAAAGTGATTATATTTTATAAATTCATGGTTATATTCCTCATTTGTTTCGGATTTAAATTGAAGAAATCAAGATTTTTGCAAAACTTTGCAAGAACGAAAATTTAAGATTTAGAGGTCGAGTTGTTATCGAAATTTGATAAAATTGGTATGGTTGAACTTGTATCGAGATGGGTATTTGAATTTCTTGAAAATTCTGTCGGGTTCCGTGAGGCGAGCGCTGCGTTGACTTTTGATCGACTTTTTAATGTGAATTTTTAAGTCGACGTTTTATTATCCGGAATTATTTCCGATGAATTTTAATGAAGTTGTACAATTAATTTGTATAGATTTGTGCTATCCGGAGGTCAATTCAATCAAGAAGTCTATTTTGAAATATCGGCCTAACTTCAAAAATGTAAGTATCTTGCCTAACCTTGTGTGAGGGAATTTCCCCTAATGCATTGAGTCTCATGTAAAAATTGTGTGATTGAAAACTATGTACGCGAGGTGACGAGTATGTACTTGGTTTATATGTAAAATTTATACCGGTTAAAATTCGTAGACACCCTTATGTATTAAATTGGAAAAATTGTTGGAGCTTATTAAATCCTTTATTTGTCATGCCTCATTCCTTTTTTGCCGAGGTTGTTTTTATATAATAATTTGGTGTGACTACCACTTTGATTTTTATGTGAAATTCCGTGGTTAGTTGGGTTGACATTTCTTGGAAATAATTTCATTATAGATTCCTTATAAGCAAATAATTATTTCAATAAGTTTAAATTGAGGCATTAATATATTTATCAAAAATTTGGATTAAAAAGGGCATTGTCTTATGCTGAGTTACTTTTCCATCTTTGTTGTTATGTTTGAGGTTTCATATACGTTGTGTTGAGCCTTGGGCTATTTGCTGTGAAATTAATTGATTTTGTTGTATCTTTGGAGTTGCTTGTAACCAATGGGAAAATTGTGATATGAGTTGTTGTATTGTGTTGTCGTGACAATATTCCGTGCAAATTATTATGTGATTTGAGTTATTATTATGAGGACATAAGGGTGGTATTCCACTGTTGATATTATGTAGGTATAAGGGTGGCATTTCATTGTGGTTATGTGTGTTGGGATATTGTCTAGGTGGAGTGATAAGGGTGGATATTATACGGAGCGATAAGGGTGGCTATAGGAGCGATAAGGTTGGCTATTGAAATTGTCAGGGCAGAGGGATAAGGGTGGCTATTATTATGGAGTGATACGGGTGGCTATAGGGAGGTTGTTATATTTAAATATTTCCGTTGTTAGTTTTGACACATGTATTGAATTTAAAAACAAACTGGCTCGAAATGTAATTGTAAACGGCTTACCTAGTCTTAGAGACTAAGTGCCATCACGACGCATGTAGTGGGATTATGGGTCTTGACAGGTTGGGTCACAACCCTAGTAAAAATCTAGCTACTCATGCTTGAAATTGAAGAAATAGAAGAAGAAATGCTAATTAAACTCATATCGTAAAATTAAAATGATAAAATCTATGTTAAGATATCCCAAAATATGAAAAACTACTAAAAGAAGCAAAGAGGGATGACTACTGTAGCTGCTGATGTCAAAAGTTAACCTAATTTCGTGAAACTCTTCTATTTATACAAAGCTGACAATTTCGGACAAAAATACCCCTCGGGAGGTTCTGCGGCCGCACAATTCCATGTGCGGTCCGTAGATTTCTTCAACTTGTCAGGAACTGAAGGTCTACGGGCGCATAATTCTAATCTGCTGCCACGAGGCATTCTTTCTATGGTCCGTAGATTTGTAACTGTGGCTGTATAATTCTGATCTGCTACCGCGAGGCATTCTTACTGCGGTCCGCAGATTTATAACTGCGGTCGCAACTTGGTTCTGTGGTCCAAACTTTTACTTATGCGGCCGCACAATTCTTGTGCGGTCCGCACTTCTGAGGGACTTGGAACTTGGAAAATTGCACATTCTCTGAACTTTGTTCCAAGCCCAGCTTTTGCGGCCGCACAATTCATGTGCGGTCCGCACTTGGCACAAAAGTCTGCTGGACTTTCCTTCATCATCTGCGGCCGCAAATGAAATTCTGCGGTCCGCACTTTGTGAGCTTCTGTGCCTTTTATTGCCTTGAGTTTAGATTACTCCTTTTTTGAGTAGGATTTCATCTCGGGAGTACATTTTCCAATATTCTTGCAATTTAGCACATTTTATCATTTTCAGGAACACAATTCAATGCTTTTAGACTAAAACAAAAGCTAAAAGGTGCTAAATCCCCACTTATCATGACCTCAAATGAAAAATATTCAAATGACAATAAATATAAAAGTAAGAACAGATCCAACATTAAGTGATTTCTTATTTCGTGTCGAAAATGAAGAAGAACATCCAATAAAAGATGATTTAGTTCTTCTAGAACACTTGGTTATCAACTCCAATGATAATAATAGTGCATTTAATAAGAAAAATATTTCCATCATTAGATTAAAACGTAATTCGAGCAAATTACATGATAGAAATTGAAGAGTTATCTTAGCTAGCAGAAATGAATATGTTGATCAATTAAATAAAAGGTTGATTGATAAGTTTTATGGTAAAAATAAAATATTTTCAGTTTTGACTCAACAGAAGATGATACCAACAATTACTACTAAGAAGAACTTAAATACTTTAATACCAAATGGCCTTCTACCATACATGTGTGTTGTCAAGTTCATTATTTCTTACATATGTTAGTGTCACCATATATATAATAGATTAAGTTAAAATTGATCTTCCATTGCATATAGGTTGATTTTGAAGAAGAATATGTCTGTCATGTTACTGAAAACTTAGATCCGATCTGCATATATATGTCTATGAAGATCTGACTCCTCTTCATTTTCGATTGTGTTTATTTTTTTTAAGTGGTTAGTTGGATGGATGCTACATGTCTTGTAACGACCCAACTTGTCGTTTTGAGAATTTACATTATGTTCAGTGATTTCAGGTTCCGCACAACTTCGTAATATGTATTATGACCCGCGTGTGTGGTCGAGTTTGGTTTTCGGAAGATTCAGAATAAAATTGAAAGAACAACTCATATTTTGAAGCTTAAATAAAAGAGTTGACCGGAGTTTGACTTTTGAGCAAACGACTCCGGAATGAAAATTTGATGATGTCAATAGATTCGTATGTTGATTTCAGACTTAGGCGTATGTCTGGATTTGGGTTTGGAAGTCCATAGGACAATTCGACGCATTTTAGCGAAAGTTGGAAAATGGAAGATTTTTAGAAAGTGTGACTGGGAGTTGACTTTATTGATATCGGGGTCGGAATTAAATTCTAGAAATTGAAAAACCTCCGCTATGTCATTTATGACTTGCATGCAAAATTTGATGTCATTCCGAATTTATTTGATACGTTTCGGCACACGATATAGAATTTGAAAAATATCATAAACTCATAAGTTCGATTTGAGGTGTGATTCATTGTTTTGGTGTTGTTTGACGCCTCGACTAAGTCCGTACTATGTTATGGGACTTGATGGTATATTTGAACGGGGTCTCGAGTGGCTCGGGTGAGGTTCGGAGTGGTTTCGGATCATTTCTAGGTCATTTTTAACTGCTGGTTTTTGGGTACAGCAGTGTGCATCACTGAAACTTCTGCTGCACAGGGCTAATTTTGGAAGCTTATATGTTGTATGTGATGACCCAAAAGGTCATCTTATGTTTTAGAACTCGAATCTGTGCTCTTAAGCCTTAAAATCTCATTTTTACCCTCCTCAATTAGTGTGCGCAGTCCGGGCTAGTTTTCGGAAAGCTTTTATGTTGAAAACTAATGAAAATAAGAATTTTTGCCTTAAAAGTTGATTTTAGTTGACTTCGGTCAATATTTTTGGTAAACGGGCCCGAATCCGTGCTTTGACAGTATCGGTAGGTCCGTATCTAATTATGGGACCTAGGCGTATGCCCGGAATCAAATTTGGAGGTCCATAGCTTGAGTTATGAATTTTTGATGAAAATTAAAAGTTTGGAAATTATTTGTTTTTAAGAATTGATTGATATTTGGCATTGTTAGTATCGGGTCTGTATTTTGGTTCGGGAGCCCGGTACAAGTTCATTATGATATTTAAGACATGTCTGTGAAATTTGGTGAGAAATGGAGTTGATTTGACGTGATTCAGACGTCCAGTTGAGAAATTAGAAATTTTAAAGTGTTCTTGAGAATTTCATTTGATTTGGTTCTAAATTTAGAGTTCTAGGTGTTATTTTGGCTATTTGATCGTGCGAGCAAGTTTGTATGGAGCCCCGAGGGCTCGGGTGAGTTTCGGATAGGCCACGGGATGTTTTGGACTTGGGAAAAATCTAGTTTCTGCAGATTCTAGTGTCTATCATATCCTTCTTCGCGTTCGCGAAGGTCCTCTCGCGAACGCGAAGAGTAATCTGATGAGGCTGAGACTTCTTCTTTGCGAACGTGAAGACCTGGTCGCGAACGCGAAGTGATGGGGGATTTACCCTTCATGAACGCGACCGGCTCAACACGAACGCGAAGCATGTGGGGACCTGGGGGGGGGGGGGTTGGTTGTTCCTTCAGCGCGAAAGCAAGCCATTCCTCGTGAAGGCCAGAGGGGAGTGAACATCGCGAATGCGAGCTGGGTCTCGCAAACGCAAAGGCTTGGCAGCCAGTACCCTTCGCGAACGCGACAGTGCTCTCGCAAACGCGATGAACACTGTCGCCCAGCACTTAACAGAATCCAAAACGGGATTTTTGCCAAAAACTCATTTTTCTCAAAAGCCAAACGGTGAGGGGTGATTTTTCAAGAGTCATTCCTTCCCCAAATTGTTGGTAAGTGATTCTAAACCATCTTCTTTCAATTACCCATTATATTTCTTGAATTTTCAACCTAAAATCTAGAGTTTTCATGGTAGAATTAGGGGTTAAGGTAGAAAATAGGAAATTTGGGAATTTAGACCTCAATTTGAGGTCGGATTCCAAAACTAATTACATATTCGGGCTCGGGGGTGAATGGGTAAAAGGATTTTGGTCCGAACTTCGGGTTTTGACCAAGCGGGCCCAGGGTCAATTTTTCGACTTTTTGGAGGAAAATTTAGGAAATTTAATTTATGCAATATAATTGATTCCTTTAGCAATATTTGATATTATTGAGTCATTTTTGAATAGATACTAGTGGTTTGGAGGTGAATTCCAAAGGAAAAGCTGTGATTGAGAAATAAGTGGCATTCAGAGCGAGGTAAGTGTTGTGTCTAACCCTGACTTGAGGGAATTAGGAACCTTAGATTATTTGCTAAATGAAATTCATGTGAGCGGCGTATATGTGAGGTGACGAGTACCTATGCGCCGCCAATTTACCTGTTTTTCCATGTTTCTCTATTTTTCTGATATTGTCTCATTCCTATGCCAAATTGCTACGTGTTATACTAGTGTTGTTCAAATTATCGTTCTTATCATGTTTACGAAATTCTCTGGTGATAATTGAGTTTTTATTTCAAGTTGATTTTGATATTATGGAACCAAATGTTGAAGTAAGGTTTGTACTTGTTATTTTATCTCCCTGTTGTTATTTATGCATTGCATTATGGTAAGGGAGAGTGCTAATGCACGAAGGGTGATGCCGTGCCATATTGAGAGTATTAATGCACGAAGGGTGATGCTGTGCCATATTGTGAGTGTTAATGCACGAAGGGTGATGTCGTGCCATATTGTGAGTGTTAATGCACGAAGGGTGATGTCGTGCCATGATATGAGAGTAAAAGCACGAAGGGTGATGCCGTGCCGTTTCTATAAATTTTATGGTGAGATTGAGAGTAAAAACACGAAGGGTGATGCCGTGCATTTTTCTTTAATGTATTCACTATTCCTGTTGATTCATGGTATATTGACTGCTCCGGTGATTATTATGTTGTAGTTCTTTATCTTGTATTCCCCTTAGTATGTCTCCCTCCCGACATTTCCTGTTTAGTTCTTCATTCCTGTTATTTGCGTATACACTGTTAAATTGTACAGGTTGATTGTAGGTGCCTTGCCTTAGCCTCGTCACTACTTCGTCGAGGTTAGGATTGACACTTACCAGTACATGGGGTTGGTTGTACTGATGCTGCACTCTGCACTTTCTGTGCAGATTTTGATATCGGCTCAGGTTGATCGAGATTTGCTATTGGTCCGTTGTCGGGAGACTCAAGGTAGATCTGTCGGCGTTCACAGACCTTGAAGTCTCCGTCTATCTTTTTATGTCCTACTGTATTCTTTCATTCAGACAGTTGTATTTTTTTCAGACTATTACTTGTAGTAAATTCTAGAATGCTCATGAATTGTGACTCCAGATCCGGGTGGTAGTAATTAAAAAAGTTTTATGATATTCCGCACTTATTATATTTCATTTTAGTTAATTATTGTTATTTACTGAATGAAAATAATGAATTGGTTTAATGATTTTCTAACGTTGGCTTGCCTGGAAAGTGAAATGTTAGGTGCCATCACGGTCCCGTCGGTGGGAAATTTTGGGTTGTGACATTGTAATATGTAAGGAATTTGGATATTATCCAAAATTAAAGTTGTAGCCCTTTGAGTCTAGTTTCCAGAAATGTAAATCATTCATCATTTGGGTATTTGTACAGAAAGTTATGGTCGATTTACTGAAGCCTGGTATTGTAGTTGTTTTGTCTGGCAGTGTGCATCGCAGATATTTCTGCTGCACATGGCTAACTTTTAAAGCTTATATCTCGCCATCTATAAGGAATTTGAAGATGAGCAAAACATGAAATTTGTAGCCCTTGGTATCTAGTTTCCAGAAAGTTAAACCATTCACCATTCAGATATCATATGAGAGAGTTATGCCCATTTATGTATCTGGAAAGACTGCTATTTTTTTGGGGCTTCGGCAAATCGCAGGTGTCAAATGCGATTTATAAGTCTTAAATGTTAAATGATATTTGCCTCGACATATTCTTAAAACGGGGGTTTCGGCCATTTTAACATATTTGGAGGTGTGGAGCTCGAATTGAAGCGATATTTGAGGTGATTTTCACCATATGGATTGGGGTAAGTGTTCTATATCCAAAAGTGATTATACTTCATGATTCCATGTTTATTTTCATCAATTATTAGTGAATCAAATGGAAGAGATTGGAGAAATTTGTAAAACTCTTCAAGAACGAAAATTTAAGATTTGGAGGTCGAGTTGTTATCGGAATTTGATAAAATTGGTATGGCTGAACTCGTATCAGAATGGGTGTTCGAATTTTGTAAAAATTCTGTCAGGTTCCAAGAGACGGGCCCCGCATTGACCTTTGGTTGATATTTTAATGTGAATTTTTAAGTCGATATTTTATTATCCAGAATTGTTTCCGATTAATTTTAATGAAGTTATACAATTAATTTGGATAGATTTGAGTTGTCCGGAGGTCAATTCAAGCAAGAAGTCTATTTTGGAATATCGGCCTAACTTCAAAAAGGTAAGTATCTTGCCCAACCTTGAGTTGGGGAAATTACCCTTTAGGCATTGAGTCTTATGTGAAAATTGTGTGATTGAAAACCATGTACGCTAGGTGACGAGTACGTACTTGATTTATATCTGTAAATTATATCGGTTAAAATTCGTAGATGCCTTTATGTATTAAATTGGAAATTGTTGGCACTTACTAAATCCTTTATTTGTAATCCCTCATTCTTTGTTTGCCGAGGTTGTTTTTATATGTTAATTTCGTGTGATTGTCACTTTGATTTTAGTGTAAAATACCGTGGTTAGTTGGGTTGATATTTCTTGGAAATAATTTCATTATGGATTCCTTTTCTGTAAATAATTATTAAATAAGTTTAAAATGAGGCATTAATATATATTTATCAAAAATTTGTATTAAAGAAGGCGTTCTCCTATGCTGAGTTACTTTTCCATCTTTGTTGTTGTTTTTGAGGTTTTATATACGTTGTGTGGAGCCTTGGGCTATTTGCTGTAAAATTAATTGATTTTGTTGTATCTTTGGAGTTGGTTGTGGCCTGTGGGCAAATTGTGATATGAATTATTGTATTGTGTTGTCATTTAAACACTCTCCTTGATATTATATATGCTTCCTACCTTGCTTGTTAATGATATACATGTGCTTTGTAAGGAAGAGTTTAAAGAACGAAGGGTGATGCCGTGCCATTTCATATACATTATCATGTGAGGGGGAGTGTAAAGCACGAAGGGTGATGCCATGCCATTTCAGTTATATTATCATGTGAGGAATCGTATAAAGTACGAAGGGTGATATCGTGCCATTCATATACATTAATATGCATGAAGGATAATGCCATGCCATTTCATATACATTATCAAGTGAGGATGAGAGTAAAAGCACGAAGGTTGATGTCGTGCCATTATTTTTATATTATCATATGTTCATGGCACGAAGGGTGTTTTAGTGCAGGCGAGGACAAGAGACATACATTATATTGTGATATCCTTTCGTTGTGTATACATTCATGCCTTTATCTTTAGCTTTTATTGTGCACCTATATTTTCTATGTGAGTTGTAGTCGTTGTTGCTTCCTTTGTTCCTCCTACTTTATTTCTTTTATTGTTATTGGCATTCTCCCACCTAGTTGGTATTGTTATATGTATGCTCTATGAGAAAGAGATAGATGCACGAAGGGTGTTGCTGTATATATATATATATATATATATATATATATATATATATATATATATATATATATATATATAAGGTGAGAATGAGACAAGTGCACGAAGGTATTACTGTGCCATTCGATGTGATATGTTGAATATATTCCTCACACCAGGAAAGTTATAAATTTAATAAGATAAATGCACGAATGTGTTACCGTGCCATTTGATGTGATATCTTGAATATATTTCTCACACTAGGAAAGTTAAGTGATGTGTCACATGGTGACTTTTACTTGAAATAATTATATTCGAAAGGCATTTACTTGAAAGAATTATATTTGAAAGAATTATATTCGTAAGATATTTATATGAAGGAAGCATATTAAGGATATATTTAATTATACGGATTAGATTCTAAAGATTTTTTTTTGAAAAACTTATAGATAAAAGATGTATATTTTGAAGGACTTGATTAATTGATTGTACTTGTATTTATTATTCGTTTGAGCAATATTTATGGTGTTCTTGTTGCCTTGCTGTTTATGTCACAAGTTGATTATTGTTGCCATCACTGCTATTTGTTCTATATTATTTTTGTATGCTATATTGCACAGATTATTTGACTAGTGAGTGTCTTGACAGTACCTCGTCACTACTCCACTGAGGTTAATCTTGATACTTACTGGGTACCGACTGTGGTATACTCATACTACACTTCTGCACATGTTTGTGCAGAGCTAGGTATTGGAGATATCGGATTCGGACAAAGGTTAGAGTGTGATCACAAGGATTTATGGTAGAGCTATTTGGTCGTTGCAGTCCCTTGGAGTCTTTCCATTTTATTGTACTGTCAACTCTTATTCAAACAGTATTGTATATTCAATCCTTGAGATCATTGCATGTATTCAGTTAGAGTTCCTGACTCAGTATTACCAGTATTGTGAGGTTGTTATAATTGTTTCCTCTTTTGGTTTCGACAACTATATTAAATTATATGTTTAAACAAAATGGCTCGCAATATAATTGTAATTGGTTTACCTAGTCTTATAGACTAAGTGTCACCACGAAACCTGAGGTGGGATTTTTTGGCCGTGACAAGTTGGTATTAGAGCTCTAGGTTCATAGGTTCTACGAGTCATGAATGAGTCTAGTAGAGACTTGTGGATCGGTACGGAGACGTATGTACTTATCTTCAAGAGGCTACAGAACTGTTAGGAAATTTCCACTTCTTTCTTTGTTGTCGTGCAAAATTTGTTGATTTTGGAGTTTGAGCCTTTGTATCTATAATCTCTCATAGATGGTGAGGACATGTGCTACCAGGTCAGCTGAGCAAAGACCCCGTGCATTCTTCTAGGGCCGCGAGAGGCCGGGGCCTAAGTAGAGGCCGAGGAAGGGCACGTGCCACAGCTAGAGCACCTGTCAGAGCAGCAGTTCAGGAGCCGCCAGTATTTCTGGTTGGGGGACAAGTACCAGAAGCACCTGTTGTTACCCCCGGACATCAGGAGACTTTAGCACAGTTCCTGAACATGTTTGGTACATTGACTCGGGCGGGATTGATCTCTGTTTCACCAAATATTTCACAGATTGGGGGAAGAGCTCAGACTCCTACCTCCCATACTCCAGAGTAGTAGGTTCACATTGGTCAGGGTTTGGGTGTGGTGTCGGTACAACCTGTTATTCCGATTCAGCATGAGGTCAGGCCATAGGCTTTAGAAGAAGAACAAAAGATACTTGAGAGATTTAATAGGTATAGTCCACCTACTTTTAGTGGCACAGCTACCGAGGATGCACAGGGATTTCTAGAAAAGTGTTACCGTATTCTCCGCACCATGGGTATTGTGGAAGTGAGCGGAGTTGCCTTTACTACATTTTAGCTATCAGGAGCAGCGTATCAATGGTGGCAAGTTTATGAAAGAGTTTGTTTATTGAGATGTTTTTGAAAGAGTTTGTTCCCCAGACTCTCCAGGATGCGTGGCGCATAGAGTTTGAACGGTTGCAACACCACCAACTTGGGCTTAATTTACAGAGATATTTTTGAAAGAGTTTGTTCCACAGACTCTCCGGGATGCGTGGCGCATAGAATTTGAACATTTGCGTCAGGGAACCATGACGGTGTCAAAATATGCTATTAGGTTCAGTGAGTTAGCCCGTCATGCACCTATCTTGGTTCCTACAGTTAGAGAGAGAGTCTGCAGATTCATTGAAGGGCTCGATTATGATTTTAAAATATGTATGGCTTGAGAGTTGTAGACTGATATTCCATTTCATCAAGTAGTAGAGATTGACAGAATGATAGAACGTGTTCGAAGTGAGGAAAAGGAGTCTAAGGAGAGGTCTCGGAACTCTAGAGGATTCAGTGGATTCTACTTCAGCAGCTATGACTCATCATAGTGGAGGCTCGGGTAGTCCATCAGCCCAGTCCGCAATTCAGAGTACTCGTAGTACTCTATTTAATACTTTTAGTGCACTACCGACACAAGGTTCTTATAGTGGTTATTCTGGTTATCCAGCACAGACTCAGTACGGGCAGTCGCGACCTCAGAGGGGTTGTTATAAGTGTGGTGATACCAGTCACATCATGAAAGATTGTCTCAAACTTGGGAGAGGCGAATTTCATCAGAACACTCAGGCTAAAGGCTTTATTCCAGTTAATACCCCACGTGTACAACTAGTTAGGGGTGGAGGACAGATGGGTAGAGGGCACCCAAGAGGTGGAGGCCCGGCCCGTTGATAAAATTGCTATGAATTGGCTCAGACCATTACACCATATGGTATCATTACAGGTATGATTTAATTTATAATAGAGTAGCACTATTCTTATTTTGATTTGATTCTGATTATTGAGGTGAAAGCTCCTTTCATGATCCTTATACGGCGAGTTTGTGAATTTGTACTCCAGTCATGTATTTATCCCTATTGGGAGATTTGATGGTGTTATCTTGTGTCTATCATTTTTGTTTTGTATACTATTGAGGGCTATTAGTCCAAAAGTGACTTTTTATTACTCACTACAGTGAGTTTGATATAAATTTGGGATAGTATGGTTACAAATTGTGAATTTAATGCCCTACCGGTATGGAGATTCATTGTGTTGTGAAATTGTTTCACAAAATTTATTAAAAAGAAGAAAGAAAAGAAATGGAAAATTTTAGTTGGCACAATGTGCAAAGTACTTGTGATTTAGAGTTGAGTATGGGATCCTCGCGGTTTAATGTGATTTGACATGTTTAACCCGGGCTACGTCCCAAGGTGGAAGTTATATCGAGATGAGATCTTTGTGGTTAAATTCATATGTTTTGTACTCTATCTTGTGAAAAGTTTTGCATCATAGTACAGATAGGGAGTTATGCATGTTAAGCTTATTATTATTCTTTTAGCGAATCCACTAGGCAAGGTGCCTAGGACTAGTTTTTATATATATAACTCAAACAAAACAAAATGAAGTGTCAGGAGGTCTTACAAGATGAAAAAACAAATTGACGAGTACATAGCTCCTATTATCAGTGTTGGGCGAGGTACTCAATACTGATATTACAATGAGTAATCTAATAAAGAAACTAAACTGAGTTATAGAAACTAGCCATGCTAAATCTTCGCAATTGAGGCCCATATGTAATCGTCTTTTGTTGCAACTTTGGCCATCTTCCTTTTGTATCAGGTATGAAGATAATGAATCCAGTTGTGTAGACACAATTATCTTTTACCAGCCATCATGTGCAGCTTCTTTGTATGTGTAGATCCTATGATCATCCACAAACCGAGTAGCATTCTCTATCGCAAAGCTTGCTTTCTTGTCATGCCCCTGATTTTCCAGCTTCCTATCTTGTATATCCTTGTATCTACCACTCGAGGTCCATGTCATTATTCTTTCCTCATGAATTCTAGGATCTAGCAGTACTCCTAGAACATGGTAAATCACATCACAAACACACGCATCCTCATCTGATTCTATGTTCCAGTAGATTGGCACATAGATGCGCATGCCTTATTTGATGAAGAATACGTGTGATCTCCAGCAAACAACTGATGAACTCTTTGTATGGCACCATTTTATGAAATGCAAAAGTATTGAACTGTATTGTGTATTCATTCCCCAATGCATCCAGTAGTCCCATTTTTGAGTACCAAAAGTACATACCTCTCATGGTTAAATCAATGAAGTATCTGGGCAGTCCTCTGTTATAATTGCCTCCTTGTGTGTCCCTATTTTTTAGCCTCAAAAGAAAGCTACAAGAATGCAGATTAAGGTTTAGGGTAAAGGGATGTATGACGTTAAAATCAAACCTTCGATATTTAAAGGTCCTTGACGCATTGTTAACTCCTAATGTCCTCCATATTATCCTTGCTTCCATGCTTGTGCCTACCTTTAATTTTCTTCCACTGGAATGCGTACTATGTACTAATACCACCAGCTGGAAGGTCCTCAAAGGATAGGGCATACATATAGTAACTTCTCCTGCAAAAACAAAAACCATGTTAGTATAAATAACGAGCACCATGCTCTCCTCTAAAAGGACTTGGACATGGTGTTCGAACATGTGATCTCCATTGATCTCATTTCCATTTGACAGTCTTACCCCTCTCCTTTCTAATTCCTTTCCACTCTTACTCGTAGATATGGACATTGCATTTTGTCATTATTCACCAACCTTTTTTCTTGTATATCTAATTCATTAAAATAATCGCATTCAATAAGGCCAACATCTAAGGCATAGTTTGCAAGGTGATCTGCCAAACTATTGCCTTCTCTAAGTGTGTGTGCAACTGTCACATTACACCTTGCCATTATCTCCTTGATCTCCTCCACATAAGCAGTGATCGACCATGGGACACTCCATTCCCCGGTGATCACATTCTTAACATCATGGAATTAGTGTGGAGGTCAATAAGCACATAGCATGTTCCACACAAAACCTCAAAGCTGCCAGTATTGCCTTTGCTTTAGCCTCAATATTTGTCCCTTCCTGAATCTCCTTCCCACATCTATATACTACATCACCCTCTTTATTTCTTAACACAAAACCAATAGAACTTCTCCCTGGATTGTCCTTAGAAGGCCCATCTGTGTTAACTTTAATCCAACCTGGACTTGGGCATTCCCACAACACCTTAGTAATCTTCAATCTAGGTAGCTAGGATTCCATCATGTTCAGTAAATCTGGCCATTTATGTGGAATATTCTGAAGTCCTGGCTTTCTAAATCTGACTAGGGACTGTATGGTAGATGATACCTTGTAAATGACCCTATTTACTATTACTGCATCTCCATGTTTGTAACTGTTTCTTCTCTTTCAAAGTTCCCACACAATAACAGTTGGTAAGGCTTCTATTATAGGTAGTAGTCTAGGTATCACATCAACAGTACATCATTTGGTCACAGCCTAATGAAGTGATATTCTCTCCATAGCAATTCCTGCATGTGCTAGAAAATATTTTCACACCCTATTGGCAGCATATGATGTGAAAAAGAGATGTTGCATTGTTTCTTCTATAGGATTGGCACAACACCATCATCTGGATGCTATTAGGTATCCCAACCTCTTAAAGAAATCATCCAATGACAGTTTATTCCTTCAAACGTTCCACATGAAGAATGCAATTTTGAAAGGCAGTCCTTTCACTGCAATGCAAGGTTCCTGTCTCCCTCTCAAGTATTCCCATGCTGACTTAACACTGAATTCCCCCATTGTTTCAAGAATCCAATATGGCTTATCGATGACCTCATTCACCACTGGAGGGTTCATGTGTACCAAAATATGATTTGCAAGTTCTTCTGGTAGTTACTCCCTAATCTTCTCCTCATCCCATTGTCCATCTTGTACCACATCATAAATATTTTGTATGGATTCATCACACACAAATTTTGGAGGTATGATAAAATATAGTGCACCCAATCCTGTCCAGTTTTCAAACCAGAATAAAGAAGATCCCAACTTAGGCTGCCATAAAATTTGATGTTCTATGATATCCTTGCACTCCAGCATCTTCCTCTAAACATGAGAACCATCCCTCCAAGTTACAATCATAGGGTTAAGCTTTTTACAATATTTATGGCTCATAAAAGAACTCCACAAGCTTGGTTTTGTCCTAAAGTTCCACCATAATTTATAAAATAAAGCTGTGGAGATGTCATGTAAAGATGTAAACCCAACACCACCTTCTTCAAAAGGTAAGCATAGAGTATTGCAAGATGCCCAGTGTCTGCCTGAAACACCAACAGAATTACACCAGAAACATTCAGCAAAGATCTTGTGCAATTTGTTTATCGCATAAGGTCAGGGATTTACTGAGGAAAGAAGATGAATTGGCATGCTTTGAAGCACATGCGATATTAAGACAGCCCTTCCTCCTATAGATAAAAGCTTCCCTTTCCAAGCCTGCAACTTATCCATTATCTCTTTTATGAGATCTTGTTAATAATCCATTCTTCTTCTAGCGTAAAATATGGGACATCCAAGGTATGTGAATGGGAATTCCTGCCTGGCTATACCAGTGATCCTTTGCACCTTATTCACTACTTCTTCACTTGCCGAGTGATGCATGTATATGGTAGATTTGTTCTTGTTAATGAGCTGGCCAGAAGCACCTTCATAAGCTGCCAACACTTACATTACCAACTGCAATGAAGTTGCATCTGAAGATGAAAATATGATGGTATCATACGCGTGTGCTAGATTGTTGATCTTAGGACTCCATTTAGGCAGTCCAAATCCACAAAAGTATAGATTCATATGTAGTGCATTCAGCCCTCTTGACATTGCTTCTGCAGTCAGAATGAATAAGGTAGGTGACATAGGATCACCTTGCTTCACCCCCTTGTTTATCTAAAGATACCATGAGGCTGTCTATTAATTAAAATAGAGTGTCAGTTGTTAGAAACTATCCCATATATCAGTCCAATAAACCTCTCTCCAAATCCCATTTTCCTCAGCGCTTTAGTTAAGAAAAGCCATGACAATCTGTCGTAAGCTTTTGTCATATCCAATTTGATCACAACATTTGGACCTGCTCCGGTTCTCAATCTAATATTTGTGATTATCTCTTGTGTTAATAGAACATTCTCAACTATACTCCTGCCCTTTACAAATCCAGCTTGTTCTTCGGATATGAGATTAGGAAGTAAACCTACTAACCTTTCATAAATGACTCTAGGAAAAATCTTATTAATAAAGTTGCTAAGGCTAATAGGTCGCATATCAAAAAATACAATAACTTCCTTCTTCTTTGGTAGAAATACCAGATTTGTATGAGTCACCAACCTAGGTAATTCACGTCCATTGAAGAAGGCCTTCACTATGTCTACAATGTCATCACCAATTATGTCCCAACAAGCATGAAAGAAACATCCAGTAAATCCATCAGTACCTCCTGCACTTTCCCCATTTAAACCAAATACTTCTTGTTTAACTTCCTCCTTTGAAGGTTGCTTTACCAATTCCACCTTTTGTGCACTATCCACCATCACAAGAACATGATCAAGCATCCCAAAAGATGTGGGAATTGTATCTTCATGAAATTGAGCTTGAAAAAATCTTACTGCTTCTTCAGCCATATCTGCATTTCCCTCTAACCAATTACCATCACTATTCTGCACTCTTTTCATTTGTAATCTTCTTCTTCTTCCATTGACTTGAGCATGAAAGAATTTCGTATTCCTATCACCATCTTGAAACCAAGCCATGCAATATTCTTATTTCCAAAATTCTTACTCCAAAGCTAAAAACCTTATCAATTCTGCATGTACCTTCTGCAGCCTTTCTCTATTTTGAAAAGTAGGATTCCTTTCTAATTGAGCCTCATGTACCAATACAACCTCCTTTAAACTTGCAATTATGACCATATGTTGTTCTGCTCCAAGTTGACAGTGCCTTCTTTAATTTCTTGAGCTTATGGTTAAACAGAATAAATGGATCCCCTGCAAAGTCAGCCCTCCAGTTCTCCCTCACCACATCTTTGAAGGTTGGATGTTTGATCCAAAAGTTTAGGAATCTAAATGCCTTATTGATTGGTGCAGCATCAGTATTACATGATAACAACATAAGGTTGTGATCAGGCCTTATTTTTGATAAATGAGTAACCTCTACATTAGGCAACATCTACTAAAACTCCATATTAGCCAAGAATCAATCTAGTCTTTTAAATATACAATCCTCTTCAGCTCTCTCATTCCACCAAGTGTATATGCTTCCTTTGAATCCTAAATCAAAAAGATTACAAGTGTTGATGCAATATCAAAAATCATTAGCCTCATTCAATGATACACGAAGTCCACCAAATATTTCCTCCTCATACCATATAACGTTAAAATCCCCACCTACAAGCCAAGGCAAGGACATATCACTAGCAAGAGCATACATATTGTCCCACAGTTCAATACGTTCAATGGCATCACATTTTGCATATACAAACATGACAATAAAGGATATTTGAGTGTCCAGATTTGTAATCTTCAATGTCATTTATTGCTCCATATCAAACATTATGTCAACCCCATGATCTTCATCCACAAATACCCATATTTTGTTTGATACATTTGAAAAAGCCTAGAGCATTCCAATCTTCCTCCTATATCTTTCCAGCTTCTTTGCTTTTTGCTTTGGTTCCATGATTTCTATGAATTGAAAATGATGTTGTATCTACATGTTGACAAGCCTTTCAAAGTATTTCTTTGTATTAACGGATCTCACATTCCAAATAATAGCATTCATAATTAATTATGAGATTTAGATAGGGTCCTTGTTTGAACCCCTGGAACTAAAGTTTGATTGTCTTTGGCTTGTTTTTTTGTTTCCTCTTCCAACTGATTCCCCTCTATCCATGTGTCTAGGTGAAAGATAACCTTTCCTTTCCAAATTCATGAAGTTTTTTGTAGTGGATTCCTCATCAAGATCTCTTCCTTTACCTCATATATTCTGCCCAATCACCCATGACTTCCGGTTGAGCTGTTAGTTGGTTTCTAATAAGATTAGGGATCAAATTTTTATTCAATTTCTAATGAACCAACTAGCCTTTGACTTCACTATTGTTAGGGGTCGAATGCACAAAACCTGTTTCACCAATATTGGCCTTTACAATCCCCTCGCTATTATGCATTACAGGTGCTTTAACTCCAACAGCTTCGGTGACTCTAACATTATCTCAATTAGGTTTTACTGTAACTATATTAGGTATAGTTGGGGGTAAAACGTTACCAGTGTTAGGGCTTAGAATTTTTGTGACACCATAATCTTCTGAAACTAGGATATTAATTTCACCTTGATCAGTTTTTTCCTCACTATTCTTACCAGAATTGTCACCTAGTTTCTCTTGATCTTTGTTGTTGTTCCCATTAACACTTTGTTCCTCATCTTCCTTCTCCTCATTTTTTGATTCTTCCTCACCACTGGCACCATCAGGTAGTTCTCCTTCCTCCGAATCTTCTTCAACTTGATCACTCCACAACTTCCCTCCACTGATTTGTAACCTTTCATATCCCTTTGATATCCCAACTGATGCATCGACTTCAATTGATTGACTTGGAATCTCCTAGCAGAACTGATTGGTTGTAACAAAATTACAAATGAAAGTTCTATTCACCCATTGTGCTGTTGATTCCTTTTGAACACCCTCAGCTACCTCATTCATATTCCCAGTAGGATTTGTATTATTTCCTTTCTTCAAAGCATCAATCCCAGTAGATTTAGGAGTGAAATCAGCTGCTGCTAGATTTAAACTCCCATTTTTGGTAAGATTAGGTCTAGGGCTCCGTTGAACAATGCTTTCTTCTACAACAACCAACTGATTATTTTCCTTTTTATCTCATCCTTCACCTCTAATGCTGCAAACTTATTAGCTGTTTGAACTTGTTGCGATACAGTTCCATCAACTGGAACTATTTCCTTTCCAGTTTTAGGTTGCACTTCAGCTTGTTTTCCCGTGTTCTTCACACGATTCTCCCTTACTTCTTTCCACTATTCCCCAACATTGCCAACTACTTTTCACTTCTAAGGATCATCAAAGGCTCCTTATTCTACTCCTTGTTGTAACCATTAACATCTTCAACCTGCTTTCTTTTATCATGCACCATCAGTTCTGGATGCAATCACCATCAATCAATTTCATCATGCCATTGTAATCTACATTCATTGCAATACTTAAGCAACATGCCATATTGGATTTTAACCCACTCAGTCTTTATCTTCCCAGTAAGCTCATTCTCAATATCCATTCTAACTTTCTTAGGAAGATCTGCTAACAAATCAACAAGGACCTTAAATCTTGCACAACTTGGTCGTGTATTATTGATTGTAGCCATATCAAGATGAAGAGGTTTCCCAATAGTTGAAGCAAGAGAAAATAAATATTCTTTAACAAAGAAGTAGGTAACAAACGTGGAAAAGAAATCCATTCCATGGCCATAAGAGTTTCTTCCCCGGCCTTAAACTTGGCACATGCCTATCTCGAAAAAACCAATACTACATTCTCCCTTGATTCTACATTGAGCAGGAATAATTCTACGTATCTCTTACAATTCTGGCCATCCATATGAAAATTTATCCACCACAGCATATTGCAATCCTTCTATAACATTCATACGATATGCTTCTACCTCAGTAAACTTAACCAATGGCTACCCATTCAAAAACGAAACTCATCACATTGGAATAGGCTCGACAGTAGCTTGAGCAGCTGCGTTTACGTGCATGGGTGCATTAATTGTGCTAGGTTTCAGTATGTTTGAGTAATATAGGGGTATTTTTGTTTGTGTATTAGGGTTAGGCATGGGAGGAGAAGGTTGGGAAGGTAGACCAGCCATTGAAGAGGGCTGGCCGCCGGCCGAAGTGGCCATGGATGAACTCGCTATGGAAGATCACCGATGTCTTCTCCTTTTCGCCTATCACCAGAGCTCTCTAGCGTAGGGGTTTCTGTTAGGCTTATTTGATAATTCTTGTATGTGTTTTTTTTTCTGTGCATATTTAGCCATATTTGTACTGTAATTATTGAGTTTTATCCTACCATGTGAGTGCCCAGGTGGCGTTAAATGTGAATCGTTAATTCGGGTAAATAATTAGGAGGTCTTCATACCTCGCGTGTTGCTGTCAATGTTGTGAAAATTTGAAATGAGGTTTTGGATAATGTGAGGTTAATTGACGACGCTGGAATTAATTATGAACAACTATTATGACCAGAGATGTGGTTATGGGCATACCTATGATGTGTGCGTAGGCACGAAATTGCTACAACCGGTTGAGACTAATACCGTGTGTTGATGTAAAAATCATGCCTTTTGAAAATGTTTGGGGTGTAAGAAATTGGTTTTAAAATTTATAAATGTGTATAAAAGAAATAATCTCAACTGAGATGGTGTTGTCATACCATGTTAAAATTTCAGTCACATGGACTCACTACGAGTAGGTGTGTAAGTGTAATAGTACACTCAGTAATTAATGTACTCGGAATAATTCTTGGCACATTCGAGGACGAACGTATGTTTTAAGAGGGGGAGAATGTAACGACCCGACTTATCATTTTGAGAATTTACATTCCGTTCAGTGACTTGAGGTCTCGATCAATTTCGTAATATGTATTACGACCCGCGTGTGTGGTCGAGTTTGGTTTTCGGAAGATTCGAAATTAAATTGAAAGAACAATTCTTATTTTGAAGCTTAAATGAAAAGAGTTGACCGGAGTTTGAATTTTGAGCAAACGACTCCGGAATGGAAATTTGATGATATCAATTGCTTTGTATGGTAATTTCGGACATAGTCGTATGTCCGTATTTGGATTTGGATATTCGTAGGACAATTCAACGCATTTTGGCTAAAGTTGGAAAATGGAAATTGTTTAGAAAGTTTGACTGAGAGTTGACTTTATTGATATCGGGGTCGAAATTCAATTTTGGAAGTTTAAATAGCTTCATTATGTAATTTATGACTTACATGAAAAATTTGAAGTGATTCCGGATTGATTTGATACGTTTCGGCACAAGATATAGAATTTGGAAAATTTCATAAACTCATAAGTTCGATTCGAGGTGTGATTCATTGTTTCGGTATTGTTTGATGTTATTTGAGACCTCGACTAAGTCTGTATTATGTTATGGCATTTATTGGTATATTCGGATGGGGTCCCGAGTGGCTCGGGTGAGTTTTGGAGTGGTTTCAGACCATTTCTAGGCCATTTTTAACTGTTGGTTTTTAGCTACAGCAGTGTGCATCGCAGAAATTTCTGCTGCACCGGGTTGACTCTAGAAGCTTATATCTCGTAATATGTAAGGAATTTGGAGATGATACAAAAGTGAAAGTTGTATCTCTTTGAGTCTAGTTTCCAGAAATGTAAACCATTCAGCATTTGGACATTTGTACAGAAAATTATGATCGATTAACTGAAGCCTGGTACTGCAGTTATTTTGCCTGGCAATGTGCATCGCAGAAATTTTTGCTGCACAGGGTTAAATTTGGGAGCTTATATCTCTCCACTTATAAGGAATTGGAAGATGAGCAAAACATAAAGGTTGTAGCCCTTGGTGTCTAGTTTTCAGAAAGTTAAACCATTCATCATTTGGACATCGTATGAGAGAGTTATGCTTATTTTCGTACCGAAAAAGACTACTATCTTTCTAGGGCTGCGGCAAATCGCAGGTGTCAGATGCGATTTATATGTATCAAATGTCAAATGAGACTTGCCTGGACAGATTCTTAAAATGGGGGTTTCAGCTATTTTAACATATTTGGAGCTGTGGAGCTCGGATTGAAGCGATGCTTTAGGTTATTTTCACCATATGGGTTGGGGTAAGCTTTCTATATCCAAAAGTGATTATACTTCATGATTCCATGGTTATTTTCATCAATTATTAGTGAATCAAAGGGAAGAAATTGGAGAAATTTGTAAATCTCTTCAAGAACAAAAATTTAAGATTTGGAGGTCGAGTTGTTATCGGAATTGGATAAATTGGTATGGTTGAACTCGTATCAGAATGGGTGTTCGAATTTCATGAAAATTCTGTCGGGTTCCGAGAGGCGGGCCCCTCATTGACTTTTGCTTGACTTATTAATGTGAAATTTTAAGTCGACATTTTATTATCTGAAATTTTTTACGATGAATTTTAATGAAGTTATACAATTAATTTTGATAGATTTGAGCTGTCCGAAGGTCAATTTAAGTAAGAAGGCTATTTTGAAATATTGGTCTAACTTCAAAAAAGTAAGTATCTTGCCTAACCTTGAGTGGGAAAAATTACCCCTTAGGCATTGGGTTGACATTTCTTGGAAATAATTTCATTGTGGATTCCTTATCTGTAAATAATTATTAAATAAGTTTAAAATGAGGCATTAATATTTATTTATCAAAAATTTAGATTAAAGAAGGTGTTGTCCTATGCTGAGTTACTTTTGCATCTCTCTCGTTATTTTTGAGGTTTTATATACGTGTGTGGAGCCTTGGGATATTTGCTGTGAAATTAATTAATTTTGTTGTATCATTGGAGTTGGTTGTGGCCTGTGGGCAAATTGTTATATGAATTGTTGTATTGTGTTGTCATTTAAACACTCTCCTTGATGTTATATATGCTTTCTACCTTACTTGCTAATGATATACATGCGCTTGGTAAGGAAGAGTGTAAAGTACGAAGGGTAATGTCATGCCATTTCAGTTATATTATCATGTGAAGAAAGGTATAGAGCACGAAAGGTGATTCCGTGCCATTCATATACATTAATATGTACGAAGGATAATGCCGTGCCATTTCATATACATTATCATGTGAGGATGAGAGTAAAAGCACGAAGGGTGATGTCGTGCCGTTATTTTTATAGGATGAGAGTATGAAAGGTATTTCCGTGTAGGAGAGGACAAGAGACATACATTATATTGTGATATCTTTTCGTTGTGTATACATTCATTCCTTTATCTTGAGTTGTTATTGTGCACCTATGATTTTTATGTGACTTGTAGTCGTTGTTGCTTCCTGTGTGCCTCTCGCTTTATTTTTTTTTATTGTTATTGGCATTCTCCCACCTAGTTGGTATTGTTATATGTATGCTCGGTGAGAAAGAAATTAATCTCTCTCTCTCTCTCTCTCTCTCTCTCTCTCTCTCTCTCTCTCTCTCTCTCTCTCTCTCTCTCTCTATATATATATATATATATATATATATATATATATATATATATATATATATATATATATATATATATATATATATATATATATATATAATGAGAGAAATCTCGAGGGTATTACCGTTCCATTCGATGTGATATGTTGAATTTATTCCTCACACCAGGAAAGTTATGAATTTAATGAGATAAATGCACGAAGGTGTTATCGTGCCATTTGATGTTATATCTTGAATATATTTCTCACACCAGGAAAGTTAAATGAGGTGTCACATGGTGACTTTTACTTGAAAGAATTATATTCGAAAGGTATTTACTTGAAAGAATTATATTTGAAAGATATTTATTTGAAAGAATTATATTTATAAGATATTTATTTGAAGAAAGTATATTCGAGATATATTTAATTGTACGGATTACATTCTAAAGATTTTTATTTGAAAAACTTATAGATAAAAGATGTATATTTTGAAGGACTTGATTAATTGGTTGTACTTGGGTTTATTATTCGTTTGAGTACTATTTATGGTGTTCTTGTTGGCTTGTTGTTTATGTCACAAGTTGCTTATTGTTGTCATCACTGCAATTTGTTTTCTATTATTTTTGTATGTTATATTGTACAGGTTATTTGACTAGTGAGTTTCTTGACTGTACCTCGTCACTACTCCACTGAGGTTAGTCTTGATACTTACTGGGTACCAATCGTGGTGTACTCATACTACACTTCTACACATTTTTGAGCAGAGCCAAGTATTGGATATATCGGATTCAGACAGAGATGTAACGACCCGGCCGGTTGTTTTGAGAGTAATAGCCCTGCTCCCCTAATCATTGCTTTCCCTGTAACATTTTATGCTTATGTCACTTGCCGGGGGGTTTTGTTTTTGGTTTCGGAGTGAATTGGGACACTTAGTCCTTAATATGGAAGCTTAAGTTCTAGGAATTTGACCGTAGTTGGAACTATGTGAAGACGGCTCTGGAATGGAGTTTCGTCGGTTTCGTTAACTCCGTTGGGTGATTTTGAACTTAGGAACGTGTCCGGGTTGTAATTTGGAGGTCCATAACTGAATTAGGCTTGAAATGGCGAAAGTTGGAATTTTTTGGAAAGTTTGACCGGGAGGGGACTTTTTGATATCAGGGTCGGATTTCGATTTTGAGAGGTTGGAGTAGGTCCGCAATGTCGAATATGACTTGTGTGAAAAATTTGAGGTCAATCATACGTGAATTGATAGGTTTCGACATCGGTTGTAGAAGTGTGAAGTATCAAGTTCATTAAGTCTGAATAGTGCGATTCGTGTTTTTGTTGTTGTTTGATGTGATTTGAGGGCTCGACTAAGTTCGTATGGTGTTTTAGGACTTGTTGGTATATTTGGTTGAGGTCCCGGGGGCCTCAGATGGATTCTGGGTGGTTAACGGACTAGGATTGGACCTCTGAGGATTGCTGAAGTTGGGCATCATCTGGTGTAATCGCACTTGCGGAGTCCCCATCACAGGTGCGAGCTCGCAGAAGCGGGATTTGAGAAACAAGCCAGGAGTTGCAGGTGCGCGGGAAATACAGCATCTGCGAGCCCGCGGATGCGCTTGATATTCCGTAGAAGCGGAAAGTGGGCTGGAAGGGGGAGTCCGCAGAAGAAGACAATGTTCGCAGGCACGCACTCACTGGTGCGACCTTCTGATCGCAGAAGCGGACCCAGGTGTTTTAATTCAAATCCGCACCTGCGATGGAAATTCTGCAGGTGCGACTGTGGGTCCCCAGGTGCGAGATCACTGGGCAGAAAAAGGGAAAATATGAGGGTTTGATCTCATTTTCACTTTGGGACTTTGAGAGCTCGGATTGAGGCGATAATTTGAAGGATTTTCAGAGGAAATTATTGGGTATTGATCCGTAATTCATTTTTGGTTATATTCCACTAATCTATCATTAATTTCATCATTTAATTAAGGATTTGGGTTGAGAAAATTGGGGAAACAGTTGGAAAGTTCTTCAACCAAATTTTTGGGTTTTGATTGAGATTTTGGTATCGGATTTGAGTAATTTTGGTACGAGTGAACTCGTGGTTGAATGGGTGTTCGTATTTTGTGAATTTTACCTGATTCCGAGACGTGGGCCTGAGTCATTGTTTTGGAGCGATTTTCTAATTTCTTGTTAAAGTTTTGATTTCATTAATTGGACTAGTTTCTTATAGTTATATTTACAGTATGTAATTGCTTTTCGCTAGATTTGGACCATTCGGAATCAGAAAGTCGTAGAAAATGCATTCTTAGTGATTGATTGAGCTTGGTTCGAGGTAAGTGGCTTGCCTAACCTTATGTGGGAGGAATCCCCTTAGGATTTGGTACTGTTGTGATGCTTCTGTGGCATGTGTGTGCCGTGTACGCGAGGTAACGAGTGCGTACACGGGCTAATTGTTATAAAACCCGCTTTTTACTTAGCAGTAATATGTTACATCTTAATTGAGTTATACCATCATGTGTAGTTATCTTGTTTTCCCTAATATTGCATGTCTATGTGTCTTAATTGCTTATTTGAAACATGTCCAGCATGTTTAGTTGATTTCCTGCTTTTCCTTGACTTGTATTTAGTCTGAAAGTGTAGGATTTCTTGTTGTAATTGTTGTTGTCCATCGATTCGAGCTGTGTGTTTACTTTTGGGACTACGAGGCGGTACCTCGGGAGATCCCCTGTTGAGCATTTACTTTTGGGACTACGAGACGGTATCTCAGGAGTGCTCCTGTTGTTTATCCATATGTATTGTGTTGTTATCATTCTGTAGTTTCTCCTCGTTAAATTTCTAGTCTCTTATTACATTGCTATATCTTCCACCTTAAATTGTTATATACCAGTAGGTCCTTAACCTGACCTCGTTACTACTCTACCGAGGTTAGGCCTGGCACTTACAGGTTACCGTTATGGTGTACTCATGCTACTCTTCTATACATGTTTTGTGTGCAGACCCATATACCTCCTACCAACCCCGCTTTAGTTGAGTGTACTTGTTGTTGCTACAGAGATGTCAAGATATATTTGCCAGCGTCTGCAGACCTCGGAGTCCCACTCTATTCCCTCCTATGTTGTTTTCTTTTCTGTATTTTCCTTATACTCTGATTTATAGAGACACCTAGCTTTCTCTTAGAAGCTTGTGACTTGTGACTATCAGGTCTTTGGGAATTATTTATACTCGAGTGTTGGTTTACTTGTACATGCCGAGCGGTATTTTTTAGTTATATAGTTATCTGTTGAAGTTTAGTGGTTGATTTTGCTTTTATTTCAATTATTCCGCAATTGTTAGGCTTACCTAGTCATAGAGACTAGGTTCCATCACGACATCTTATGGATGGAGATTTGGGTCGTGACAAGTTGGTATCAGAGCTCTAGGTTCATCAATGTTATGAGTCATAAGCAGGTTTAGTAGAGTCTCGCGGATTGGTACGGAGACGTCTCTACTTATCTTCTGGAGGATATGGAACTGATAGGAAAATTTCACTTCCTTGATTCCTTGTCGTGCGAAATTGTTGACTTTGGAATTCTAAACTTCCATCTTCTATCCTCTCACAGATGGTGAGGACGCTTACAACCGGATCAGATGACTAGGCACTCGCGCCCCTACTAGAGCTGCGAGAGGCCGGGGCCGGGGTAGAGGCCAAGGACGTCCACGTGGTGTAGCCAGAGCACCCGCACGAGCTGCTATAGAGGAGCCACCAGTAGCTCTAGTTAGAAGGCAGGCACCCGAGATGTTTGTTGCTGCACCAGCCCTCTAGGAGGCTCTAGCCCATGTTTTGAGCATGTTTATCACTTGGCTCAGGCAAGATTGATGCCTCTTACTCCTACCACATATCAGGCCGGGGGAGGAGCACAGACTCCCGTTACCGGTACCCCAGAGCAGAGGGTTCAGGTCGACTAGGTTCCAAAGATCATATCGATGTAGCCGGTAGTCGACCTAAACCTAGTCGATATGGTACAAGAAGTACCACCCTCCTACTTTCAGTGGCTTGGCGTCAAAGGATGCCTGGGGTTTTCTTGAAGAGTGTCACCGTATCCTCCATACTGTGGGTGTAGCGGAGTTGAGTGGGGTTTCTTTCACTACGTTCCATCTTAGAGGAGCAACCTATCAGTGGTGGCGTGCTTATGAGTTGGGTAGTCCTCCGGCTGAGGCAGCTTCACTCACATGGACTCAGTTCTCAGATATGTTCTTGAGGGAGTATGTTCCCCAGAGTCTTAGAGATGCATGGCACACAAAGTGTGAGCAGTTGTGCCAAGGTTCTATGATTGTGTCAGAGTATGCGGTTCACTTCATCGATTTGGCTAGACATGCACTAGCCTTGGTTGCTATAGTTCGAGAGAGGGTCCGTCAATTTATCGAGTGGCTCAATTCTAGTATCAAACTTAGCATGGCCCGAGAGATGGAGATGGATATTGCCTACCAGTAGGTTATGGGTACTGCTAGGAGATTGGAGGGCATGCTGACTAGGGAGAGAGAGGCCAAGAGGTCTCGAGAGTCTGGCACTTAAAGTGGTACTGCGCCAGCGACAGCTCGTCATGGTAGGGGCTATGTAAGTCGCCATGCTCATCCAGTACTTCTAGCCGTCAGTGGTATTCCAGCTAGTCCTAGGCCCCATGAGCCTTATTATGTACCGCCAGTGTCTAGTGCACCTCCTGCACGGGGTTCTTTCAGCGGTTAGTCCAGCCGACCTGGCCCGAGCCACTCGCAGCAGCCACGCCCTCCAAGAGGTTGTTTTGAGTATGGAGACACTCGCCATATGGTGAGGGATTTCCCCAGATTTAGGTGGGGTCCACCTCCACAGACTACTCAGGCACTGCGTGCTCCGCTGGGTCCCCAGGCTATGATTACAGCACCAGTTACCACTCCACCTGCTCAGCCAGCTCAAGGTGGAGGTCGGGCAGGTAGAGGTCGCCTTAAAGGGGGAGGCCAAGCCATATACTATGCCATTCTTGCTCGTACAGAGGTAGTTGCATCCGACTCTGTCATTACAGGTATTGTTCTGGTCTATCATAGAGATGCGTCAGTCTTATTTGATCCAGGCTCAACTTATTCCTATGTGTCATCTTATTTTGATCCATATTTGGGCGTATCCCATGATTCTTTGAGTTCTCCTGATTATGTATCTACATCTGTGGGTGATTCTAGTGTTTTTGACCGTGTGTATCGATTGTGTTTGCTTTTTCTTAGTGGTTTTGAGACCAGAGTCGATTTGTTATTGCTCAGTATGGTAGACTTCGGTATTATTTTGGGCATGGACTGGTTGTCACCCCATTATGCTATTCTTGATTGTCACGCCATGAACATTACGCTGGCTATGCCAAGATTACCACGGTTAGAGTGGAGAGGTACCTTAGATTATACTCCCAGCAGAGTTATTTCATTACTTAAAGCTTATCGAATGGTTGAGAAGGGGTGTGACGCGTATCTAGCTTATGTGAGAGATGTCAATATTGATACCCCTACGGTTGAGTCCATTCCAGTAGTGAGGGATTATCCATATGTATTTCTAGTTGATCTTCTAGGCATGCTGCCCAACAGGGATATTGACTTTGGTATTGATTTGTTGCCGGGCACTCAACCCATCTTTATTCCTTCATATCGTATGGCTCCTCCTGAGTTGAAGTAGTTGAAGGAGTAGTTACAGGAGTTGCTTTATAAGGGGTTCATTCAGCCCAGTGTGTCACCTTGGGGTGCTCCAGTCTTGTTTGTGAAGAAGAAGCATAGGTCTATGCGTATGTGCATTGATCATCGCCAGTTGAACAAAGTTACAGTGAAGAACATGCATCCATTACCTCGTATTGATGACATATTTGATCATTTACAAGGTTCCAGAGTGTTTTCCATGTTTGACTTGCGTTCAGGTTATCATCAGTTGAAGATTCAGGAGCCAGATATCTCGAAGACCGTTTTTAGGACTGGGTATGGTCATTAAGAGTTCCTTGTGATGTCATTTGGGATGACCAACTCCCCAGCATAATTCATGCACTTGATGTACAGTGTATTCCGGCCCTATCTTGACTCATTCTTCATTGTGTTTATTGACGACATTCTAGTGTACTCTCAGAGTCGGGAGGATCATGAGCAACACCTGAGGAATGTTTTTCAGACCTTGAGGGAAAAGAAGTTATATGCAAAATTCTCAAAGTGTGAGTTCTGGCTAGATTTAGTGGACTTTCTTTTGGGTCACATAGTGTCGAGTGAAGGGATCAAGGTGGATCCGAAGAAGGTTGAAGTAGTGTAGAGTTGGCCCAAACCATCCTCAGCTACGGAGATCCGGAGTTTTCTTGGTTTGGCGGGGTACTACCGTCGATTTGTAGAGGGTTTCTCATCTATTGCAACACCTATGACCAGGCTGACCCAGAAATGTGCTCTATTCAGGTGGACAGAGGAGCGTGAAGAGAGCTTTCAAAAGCTCAAGATAGCTTTGATTACAGTACCAGTATTGGTATTTCCTACAGGTTTGGGGTCTTATATTGTATATTGTGATGCATCGCGATTTGGTCTCCGCGCGGTGTTGATGCAAGATGGTAGGGTGATTGCCTACGCGTCTAGACAGCTAAAGGTGCATGAAAAGAAGGAGGGTGGTACTTGGTTAGGGCAGCAGTTTCTGAGGCGGAGCAGCTCGGGCTTGAGAGGTACAAGAAGTACCACCCTCCTACTTTCAGTGGCTTGGCGTCAAAGGATGCCTGGGGTTTTATTGAGAAGTGTCACCATATCCTCCATACTATGGGTGTAGCGGAGTCGAGTGGGGTTTCTTTCACTACGTTCCAGCTTAGAGTAGCAACCTATCAGTGGTGGCGTGCTTATGAGTTGGGTAGTCCTCCGGCTGAGGCAGCTTCACTCACATGGACTCAGTTCTCAGATATGTTCTTGAGGGAGTATGTTCCCCAGAGTCTTAGAGATGCATGGCGCGTAAAGTTTGAGCAGTTGTGCCAAGGTTCTATGATTGTGTCAGAGTATGCGGTTCACTTCATTGATTTGGCTAGACATGCATCTGTCTTGGTTGCTATAGTTCAAGAGAGGGTCCGTCAATTTATCGAGTGGCTCAATTCAAGTATCAAACTTAGCATGGCCCGAGAGTTGGAGATGGATATTGCTTACTAGTAGGTTGTGGGTACTGATAGGAGATTGGAAGGCATGGTGAGAGGGGAAAGTGAGGCCAAGAGGTCTCGAGAGTCTGGCACTTATAGCGGTACTCGTGCCCCAGCTGCAGTTCGCCATAGTAGGGGCTATGGGAGTCACCCTGATCATTCAGCTCTTCCGACCGCCAATGGTGTTCCGGTCCCTAGGCCCCATGAGCCTTATTATGCCCGCCAGTGTCTAGTGCACCTCCTGTACGGGGTTCTTTCAGCGGTTAGTCCAGCCGACCTGGCCCGAGCTAGTCGCAGCAGCCATGCCCTCCAAGAGCTTGTTTTGAGTATGGAGACACTCGCCATATGGTAAGGGATTTCCCTAGATTTAGGAAGGGTCCACCTCCACAGACTACTCAGGCAGTGCGTGCTCCACTGGGTCCCCAGGCTATGATTACAGCACCAGTTACCACTCCACCTGCTCAGACAGCTCGAGGTGGAGGTCGGGCAGGTAGAGGTCGCCCTAAAGGGGGAGGCCAGGCCAGATACTATGCCCTTCTTGCTCGTACAGAGGCAGTTGCATCCGACTCTGTCATTACAGGTATTGTTCTGGTCTATCATAGAGATGCGTCAGTCTTATTTGATCGAGGCTCCATTTATTCCTATGTGTCATCTTATTTTGATCCATATTTGGGCGTATCCCATGATTCTTTGAGTTCTCCTGATTATGTATCTACATCTGTGGGTGATTCCATTGTTGTTGACCGTGTGTATCGGTCGTGTTTGCTTTTTCTTAGTGGTTTTGAGACCAGAGTCGATTTGTTATTGCTCAGTATGGTAGACTTCGGTATTATTTTGGGCATGGATTGGTTGTCGCCCCATTATGCTATTATTGATTGTCACGCCACAATCATGACGCTGGCTATGCCAAGATTACCACAGTTAGAGTGGAGAGGTACCTTAGATTATACTCCCAGCAGAGTTATTTCATTTCTTAAAGCTTATCGAATGGTTGAGAAGGGGTGTGACGCGTATCTAGCTTATGTGAAAGATGTCAATATTGATACCCCTATCGTTGAGTCCATTCCAGTAGTGAGGGATTATCCATATGTATTTCTAGTTGATCTTCTAGGCATGCTACCCGACAAGGATATTGACTTTGGTATTGATTTGTTGCCGGGCACTCAGCCCATCTTTATTCCTTCATATCGTATGGCTCCTCCTGAGTTGAAGGAGTTGAAGGAGCAGTTACAGGAGTTGCTTTATAAGGGGTTTATTCGGCCTAGTGTGTCACCTTGGGGTGCTCCGGTCTTGTTTGTACAGAAGAAGATGGATAGGTCTATGCGTATGTGCATTGATCATCGCCAGTTGAACAAAGTTACAGTGAAGAACATGCATCCATTACCTCGTATTGATGACATATTTTATCAGTTACAGGGTGCCAGAGTGTTTTCCATGTTTGACTTGCGTTCAGGTTATCATCAGTTGAAGATTCAGGAGCCAGATATCTCGAAGACTGTTTTCAGGACTGGGTATGGTCATTAAGAGTTCCTTGTGATGTCATTTGGGTTGACCAACTCCCCAGCATAATTCATGCACTTGATGCACAGTGTATTCCGGCCCTATCTTGACTCATTCTTCATTGTGTTTATTGACGACATTCTAGTGTACTCCCGGAGTCGGGAGGATCATGAGCAGCACCTGAGGAATGTTTTTCAGACCTTGAGGGAAAAGAAGTTATATCAAAAATTCTCAAAGTGTGAGTTCTGGCTAGATTTAGTGGACTTTCTTTTGGGTCACATAGTGTCGAGTGAAAGGATCAAGGTGGATCCGAAGAAGGTTGAAGCAATGCAGAGTTGGCCCAGACCATCCTCAGCTACGGAGATCCTGAGTTTTCTTGGTTTGGCGGGGTACTACCGTCGATTTGTAGAGGGTTTCTCATCTATTGTAACACCTATGACCAGGCTGACCCAGAAGGGTGCTCCGTTCAATTGGACAGAGGAGCGTGAAGAGAGCTTTCAAAAGCTCAAGACAGCTTTGATTACAGCTCCAGTATTGGTATTGCCTACAAGTTCGGGGTCTTATATTGTATATTGTGATGCATCGCGATTTGGTCTCCGCGCGGTGTTGATGTAGGATGGTACGGTGATTGCCTACGCGTCTAGACAGCTAAAGGTGCATGAAAAGAACTATCATGTCCATGACCTTGAGTTAGCATCTATTGTTCATGCCTTGAAGATTTGGCGGCACTATTTGTACGGTGTTCCTTGTGAGATCTACACTGATCATAGGAGTCTGCAGCATCTATTCAAACAGAATGATCTTAACTTGCATCAGTGGAGGTGGTTAAAGCTGCTTAAGGATTATGATATCACTATTCTATACCATCCCGAGAAGGCCAATGTGGCAGCAGATGCCTTGAGTCGCAGGGCGGAGAGTTTGGAGAGCCTACCATATCTACCAGTATCAGAGAGGCCATTGGCATTGGATGTTAAGGCCTTGGCCAACCAGTTTGTTAGATTGGATATTTCTAAGTCAGGTCGAGTTTTGGTTTGTCTGGTTTCTCAGTCTTCTCTTTATGATCGTATCAGGGAGCATCAGTATGATGACCCCCATCTACTTGTCCTTAAGTATACGGTTCAGCACGGTGATGCTAAGGAGGTCACTATTGGAGATGATGGTGCATTGAGAATGCAGGGCGGGCTATGTGTGCCCAATGTAGATGGTTTGCGTGAGTTGATTCTCCAGGAGGCTCACAGTTCGTGTTACTCCATTCATCCGGGTGCCGCAAAGATGTATCAGGACTTGAGGTAGCATTATTAGTGAAGGAGAATGAAGAAGGACATAGTAGAGTATGTAGCTCGATTTCTAAATTGCCAGGAGGTGAAGTATGAGTATCAGTAGCCAGCTGGTTTGCTTCAGAAGCTAGAGGTTACGGAGTGGAAATGGGAGCGGATCATTATGGATTTCGTTGTTGGGATTACACGAACTCAGAGGAAGTTCGATGTAGTTTGGGTGATTGTGGATAGGCTGACCAAGTCAGCTCATTTCATTTCTGTGATGACTACTTATTCTTCTGAGTAGCTGGCTCGAGTTTATATCCGCGATATTGTTAGGCTTCATGGCATGTCGGTATCTATCATCTCTGACCAGGGTACCCAGTTTACATCGCGGTTCTGGAGAGTCGTACAACATGAGTTAGGTACTCGGATTGAGTTGAGCACAACATTTCACCCTCAGACGGACGGGCAGTCCGAGCGCACTATTCAGATACTAGAGGATATGCTCTGGGCATGTGTGATGGAGTTTGGGGGTTCTTGGGATCAGTTCTAGCCACTTGTGGAGTTTGCCTACAACAACAGGTATCATTCGAGCATTCAGATGGCACCGTATGAGGCTTTGTATCGTAGGCGGTGTCGGTCACCAATGGGTTGGTTCGAGGCAGGCGAAGCTAGGCTATTGGGTACAAACTTGGTTTAGGATGCTTTGGAGAAGGTTAAGGTGATTCAGGATCGACTTCACACAGCTCATTCCAGATAGAAGAGTTATGCAGATCGGAAGGTTCGCGATATTGCATTCATGGTTGGAGAGCAGGTCTTGCTCCGAGTTCGCCCATGAAGGGTGTCTTGAGGTTCGGGAAGAATGGTAAGCTGAGCCCAAGATTTATTGGCTCGTTCGAGGTGTTGCGGCGAATTAGGGAGGTTGCTTATGAGCTTACCTTGCCTACCAGTCTAGCAGGAGTTCATCCGGTATTTCATGTTTTTATGCTCCGAAAGTATCACGACAATCCGTCTAATGTGTTGGATTTCAGCTCAGTCTAGTTGGACAAGGATTTATCTTATGTTGAGGAGTCGGTGTCCATTTTGGACAGGCAGGTTCGACAGCTGAGGTCAATGAACATTGCTTTCGTGAAGGTTCAGCGGAGGGGTCAGCCAGTAGAGGAGGCGACTTGGGAGACCGAGCATGATATGCGCAGTCGTTATCCTCATCTTGTTTTAAAAGGGGGATGTAACGACCTGGCCGGTCGTTTTGAGAGTAATAGCCCCGATCCCCTAATCACTGCTTTCCCTGTATCATTTTATGCTAATGTGACTTGCGGGGGGATTTTGTTTTTGGTTTCGGAATGAATTGGGAAACTTAGTCCCTAAGATGGAAGATCAAGTTCTAGGAATTTGACCGTAGTTGGAACTGAGCGAAGACGGCTCCGGAATGGAGTTTCGTCGGTTCTATTGGCTCTGTTGAGTGATTTTGGACTTAGGACGGCGTCCAAATTGTGATTTAGAGGTCCGTAACAGAATTAGGCTTAAAATGGCGAAAGTTGAATTTTTTGGGATGTTTGACCGGGAGGGGACTTTTTAAAATCGGAGTCGGATTTCGATTGCGGAAGTTGGAGTAGGTCCGTAATGTCGAATATGACTTGTGTGCAAAATTTGAGGTCAATTGAACTTTGAGAGCTCGGATTGAGGCGATAATTTGAGGGATGTTTAGAGGAAACTATTGGGTAATGATCCTTAACTCGTTTTCGGTTATATTCCATTAATCTATCGTTAATTTCATCATTTAATTAAGGATTTGGGTTGAGAAAATTAGGGGGAAAATTGGAAAGTTCTTCAACCGAATTTTTGGGTTTTGATTGAGATTTTAGTATCGGATATGAGTAATTTTAGTACGAGTGAACTCGTGGTTGAATGGGTATTCGTATTTTGTGACTTTTACCCGATTCCGAGATGTGGGCCCGAGTCGACATTTTGGGACGATTTTATAATTTCTTGTTAAAGTTTTGATTTCATTAATTGGACTAGTTTCTTATAGTTATATTTACGGTATGTAATTGCTTTTGGCTATATTTGGGCCATTCAGAGTCAGAAAGTCGAGGAAAAGGCATTCTTACTGATTGATTGAGCTTGGTTCGAGGTAAGTGACTTGTTTAACCTTGTGTGGGGGAATCCTCTTAGGATTTGGTACTGTTGTGATAATTCTGTGATATGTGAGTATCTTGTATGCGAGGTGACGAGTACGTACACCGGCTAATTGTTACAAAACCCGATTTTTATTAAGCGGTAACCTGTTACATCTTAACTGAGTTATAAGGCGGTACCTAGGGAGATCCCTTGTTGAGCATTTATTATCGGGACTACGAAATGGTATCTCGGGAGTGCCCATGTTGTTTATCCCTATGTGTTGTGTTGTTATCTTTCTGTAGTTTCTCCTCGTTACATTTCCAGTATCTTATTACATTGCCATATCTTCTACCTTAAATTATTATATACCAGTAGGACCCTGACCTGACCTCGCCACTACTCTACCGAGGTTAGGCCTGGCACTTAGTGGGTACCGTTGTGGTGTACTCATGCTACTCTTCTGCACATGTTTTGTGTCCAGAACCAGGTACCTCCTACCAGCCCCGCTATTAGCTGAGTGTACTTGTTGCTACTACAGAGACTTCAAGGTATATCTGTTAGCATCCGCAGACCTCGGAGTCCTCCTCTATTCCCTCCTATGTTGTTTTCTTTTCTGTATTTTCCTTAGACTCTGGTGTATAGAGATACCAAGCTTTCTCTTAGAAGCTTGTGACTACCGGGTCTTTGGGAATTATTTATACTCGAGTGTTGGTTTACTTGTACATGCCGAGTGGTATTTTTCAGTTATATAGTTATCTGTTGAAGTTTAGTGGTTGATTCTGCTTTTATTTCAATTATTCCGCAATTATTAGGCTTACCTAGTCGTAGAGACTAGGTGTCGTCAAGACGTCTTACGGAGGGAGATTTGGGTCATAACAAGAGGTTAGAGTATAATCGCAAGGATTTAGGGTAGATCTTCTTGGTCGTCACTGTCCCTTGGAGTCTTTTCATTTTTATTGTACTGTCAACTCTTGTTCTAACAGTATTGTATATTCGATCCTTGAGATCATTGCATGTATTCAGTTAGAGTTCGTGACTCAGTATTACCAGTCTTGGGAGGTTGTTATAATTGTTTCCGCTTTTGGTTTCGACACCTGTATTAAATTATATGTTTAAAAAAATGGCTCGAAATGTAATTATAATCGGCTTACCTAGTCTTAGAGACTAAGTGTCATCACTCATCCAAATATATACATGAGGAAATGAAGTGGAGCTTAATTCATTATTTTAATAGATTTGCTGTCTATAATTTTTATGGGTTAGGAGAATATTATTTTAAGTATTTCTTCTTGTGATATAAAGGACAACAGAAAGAAATAGGAGAAAATAGCAAAATCGGAAAAACTGAAATGGAAATAACCTATTATCCTAACTATAGTTAAGATCTTGTATTAGTTAATTAAATCTAAACTATTGATAATAAAACTGATAGACAGATAGTTGCATGTCAAGAGGACAAGGTGTTTTGGATCGTATTATGGCAGTAAAATAATTTAATAAATATAGTCCGCAAAGGATAGTAATAATAGTGTTTACCATCGTACCAAAAGCTATAGTTGAGAGTAAGGTCGTAATGCTATTTCTTAACCAATCCATCAAACAAACACGGCCAAATCCGGCACATATTCTAGTGCTCGATTAAGATAATTGAATGTAAATAAATATCTAATTGTTAAGACAGCGTTTTTAAATTTAACAAAAAGTGTTTGTTTACTCAATATTCGGATGATAATTTATCTTTTTTGAAATTAAAAATATATATTCATTAGAGAAAATTGTGTTGAACTTAGCACCTATTTCTACTCTTTCACATAGATCTGATACCACCACAAATAAAACCGGATCATTTCGACAGAGCTACATGAACTTTTTACAGAGACACCAGCCCTGTCAATCCATAATCCTGTCAAGCAAACCCTAAACTACGGTCCTTCTCATAACTTTCTCAACGCCCACCTGGTTAATATGAGTCTAAGGACCACCGGTTATATTGTCATAACCTGGGTTTACTGCCTGGACTGTTAAACTGCCTGGACTCTACAATCTCAACCTTAGAACCATCGAGTGATACAGTGTATAACTAGTAGCAAAACATGATTTAAAAGTTAGATTAATATGCATAAGTTCAACACAACACTATTTAGCCTATCATTTAGGCTAAATGTTTATCCAAATTATATTTAAAATAAAATAAATAAATACATGAGACTGCCGGGTGGAGGCCAATTGACCTTTTCTGGTATTTATTTCTTTTATAGGGATCTGATACAAGAGTAATTAGAGAGACTAAAAATCTTAGGAATGAAAATATTGGCTGAAGTCCTCCTCTAACTATGAACTCAGATCCTTATATAGTGGAACTTTAACAAAACTAACAAAATAAAATGCCCGATAATGTGGCCAACAAGATAAAAAGCTAAAAATAATTCTACTTTTACAAAGCATATAAAAACAAACTACTTTATAAAAGTTATTCCCTCCATTATTAGTGAGGGGGTCCTTTTGTGATATTATTGAGTTGCTGGGACCGGCTGCTACGACCTCTGATCTGTATTATTAAGGTTGTTAGGGTCATTTTTTATTTCATAATTATTTTTCCTTTATCGTTTTTTGGTGTAGAAGATTCTTCTACTCCTTCCTTGAATTTTTTCAGAAATTCTTCAATCTCATCTAAATTAACATGTTCTTGTTGGCTTCCTTGGGCCTCTCCTGCCATACAGGTTTCTTCATCTGTGGTACTACCTATTGATGTCATTGACACGTCATCTGATATTTCAACTTCAAAATTTCTTACCAAATCCCTTTTTATTTCTTCAAAATAAGAAGCAGTAATTTTCTTCTTAGAAACTACTCATTTTATCATTTGAAGCCTGCTTGTAACCAGCTGAAATGGACTTAATTCTTCAACTTCAATATTTGCCATTTCCTGTTTGCTATAAGCTTCAATCTTCTTCTTGATATCCTCAATGATTTCTTGACCATAAATTTTTCCTTGCTGGTCTTTTTGGAGTAATTTACTCCAGAATTTTGTATAAAAGATTCTGTTTAAGCATGGGAATCCTTCTATGGTTTGATTTACCTCTACATTCCATTTCATAATCCACGGAATGGAGAATTCTATAAAGAAATACATTGTTGATATACCATCAAAAAAGACATTATCCTTTTCCAAGGCAATAATCTTGGAAGATGTCACGACCTAATTTTTCCTATAGGTCGTGATGACGCCCAACATTACCACTAGGCAAGACAATCGTAAACTAACTCTGTGATCCTCATTTTTAAAGATTTGAAATAGTTGATTTTTAGTTTATGCATAAATAAGAAGCAAGAGTTTAATAAAAATGAGAGATCAAATTTTTAAAGCAAACGTGAGATAAGTTAAATAACCTAAAATCATCAAGTGCCTACTAGCATAAATCTCCAAGACCTAGTGTCACAAGTGTATGAGCTACTAGTAGAATATACAAAAGACTACTACCCTACTGTCTAAGATGAAATAGACAGAAAATAAAGCAAAAGAAAGACTTCGGCTGTTGCGGAACGGGCTCGAAAGGCAACTCACCGCAAAGTCTCGTAGTAGTCAAGGATGCGCGCCGGACTGATATCCAGATGCACCTATTAATTAAATTTACCTATGGGGTTAATTTCCTCTTACATGATTACAAAAGAGACTTACCTCGTCTCAAGGCCTACTTTCTGGTCCAAGATTGTGTTTAAACCCTCAATTCGGTGTCAAAAGACTTGAAACTAGTCAAATGTTATATAAAACAGTAAATACATGCTCAACAGTTCATATCCCAATTATTAAAGTGATTACCCGACCTCAATTGAAGAATTCCTAAAATTCACCCCCGGGTCCACGGGCCTGGATTCCAAAAACTATGTATTTAACTCACATGCGATAGAAATTACTTACCTCAATTGGTTGATGAAAATCCCTCTCTAACCAGCTCCAAAATCGCCCCTAAGAAGTGTAAGAAATGAGCAAAATTTCCTAAGTCCCGTATTAAATAAAGTGTTCTGCCTTCTGTGGTTTCTGCATCTGCGGAAAGGGTCTCGCAGATGCGGTCCTTCCCCTAGTCGGGTCCTTCGCTTCTGCGGTGCGTGTGTCGCACCTGCGACCTCTGTCCGCTTCTGCGCTGCCTTCCTCGCACCTGCGCCTTCGTACGTGCGGTCCATTTCCCCGCTTTTGTGGTCATTGGCAGCCCCCTTCTTGGCCGCTTCTGCGGCCCATGGTTCGCTTCTACGAGCTCGCACCTGCGGTTGTCCATGCGCAGGTGCGGTTACACTAGAAGCTGAGAGCTTCAGCTGTTGCTCCCAAGTTCCAACTTGGTCTGAGCCGTGTTAGATTAACTCCCGAGGCCCCCGGAGACCCCGAGGCCCCCGGGGATCCTGGGGCCCCGTCCGAACATACCAACAAGTTTGAAATCATAAAACAGACTCGCTCGAACACTCGAAAAGCATAAAACAACATCAAACTAAGAATCATACCTCAAACCAAATTGATTCAACTTAGAAATTTCAAATTCTTCAAGCATACTCCGAATGCGCCGAAACATACTTAAACTACTCGGAATGACACCAAATTTTTCGTGAAATTCTTAAATCACCATACGGACCTATTCCGAGGCCAGGAATTCCAAACTGACCTCAATTACTCCAAAACCTTCTCTAAACCAAATTTAAATAATTTTAAAAACTTCAAATAGTTAACTCTCACTATTAAACGCCAAAACGCTCTCGGGTCGTCCAAAACCCGATTTGAACATACGCCCAAGTCCAAAATCATCATACAAAATGTTGGAACCTTCAAATCTCAATTTTGGGGTCATTTTCTCAAAATGTTGACCGAAGTCAAACTTAGCCTTTTTAAAGTCAACTAAGGAACCAAGTGTTCTGATTTCAACCCGAACCCTTCCAAATCCCGAACTCACCATCCCCACAAGTCATAAAACTGTAAAAGCACATACGGGGAGTCTTATTTTGGGGAACGGGGTTCTAGAAAGCAAAATGACCGGTCATGTCGTTACATTCTCCACCTCTTAAACAAACGTTCATCCTCGAACGGGTCTAGAATCGTACCTGAAGTGCTGAATAAGTGTGGATATATGCTCTGCATCTCCTCCTCGGACTCCCAAGTCGCCTCCTCGACTGGTTGGCCCCTCCACTGAACCCTTACAATTGAAATCCTCTTGGACTTCAACTGGCGAACCTGCTTATCAACAATGGCAACTGGATCATCCTCATACCCCAGGCTCTCATCTAACTAAATCGTGTTGATGAACTCCCGATAGGCTGGGAGGCAAGGAAAGCTCATAAGCAACCTTTCCAACTCGCCTCAACACCTCAAATGGACCTATAAACCTTGGGCTCAACTTGCCCTTCTTCCCGAACCTCATGATCCCCTTCATCGGCGAGACTTTCAAGAGAACCTTCTCGCCCACCATGAATGATAAATCAAGCGCCTTCTGGTCCACGTAACACTTCTGTCTGGACCGTGTTGTACGAAGTCGCTCCTGAATCAGCATTACCTTTTACAAGGCATCATTCACCAAATTAGTACCATATAACTTAGCCTCGCCGGGCTCAAACCATCCGATGGGAAAACAACATTGCCAACCATATAAATCCTCAAATGGAGCCATCTCGATGTTGGACTGATGACTGTTATTGTAAGCAAACTCGGCCAAAGGCAAGAATCGATCCCACTACCCTCAAAGTCAATCACACATGCCCTGAGCATGTCCTCCAAGATCTGAATTGTCTGCTCTGACTACCCATCAGTTTGTGGGTGAAATGTTGTGTTGAGCTCTACCTGGTTCCCCAACTCACTCTGTATCGCTCTCCAGAAATATGAAGTAAAATGAGGGCCTCTATCGTATATGATAGAAACAGGTATACTATGCAACCAAACTATCTCCTAAATATAAATCTGGGCCAACCTCTTCGAAGTATGCGTGGTCACCATCGGAATGAAGTGTGCTGACTTGGTCAACCTGTCGACAATGACCCAAGCTGCATCAAACTTCCGCAAGGTCCGCGGCAACCCAACTACGAAGTCCATAGTAATGCACTCCCATTTTCACTCACGTATAGTCATCTGCTGGAGTAGGACACCTCGCCTCTGGTGCTCATACTTAACCTGCTGGCAATTTAGACACCTCGCAACATACTCAACTATGTCTTTCTTCATCCACCGCCACCAATAATGCATCCTCAGGTCGCGATACATCTTCGTAGCATCTGGATGAATAGAATACCATGAACTATGTACCTCCTCTAAAATCCTCTACCTCAAGCCATTGGCGTTAGGAATACATAGACGACCCTGGAGTCGCAGAACACCATCCTCACCGATAGTAACCTCCTTGGCACCACCATGTAGTACCGTCTCCCTAAGAACCAACAAGTGCGGATCATCAAACTGTTAAGCCTTGATCTGCTCCAATAGTGAAGACTAGGCAACGACGCATGCAAGAACTCAGCTGGGATCTGAAATATCCAACCTCACAAGTCTGTTAGCAAAGGATTGAATGTCCAAAGCTAATGGCCTCTCCTCTGCTGAAATAAATGCCAAGATACCCATACTCTCCGCCTTTCTGCTCAAGGCATCCGCAACTATATTTGTCTTGCCCGGATGATAAAGAATAGTAATGTCATAGTCCTTTAGTAATTCAAGCCATCTGCACTGCCTTAAATTGAGATCCCTTTGCTTGAACAAATGCTGCAAGTTGCGATGATCAGTGTAGACCTCACAGGACACCCCATAAAGATAGTGCCTCTAGATCTTAAGAGCATAAACAATAGCGGCCAACTCCAAATTGTGTACAGGATAATTCTTCTCATGGGGCTTCAACTGACGAGAAGCATATGCAATAACTCGCCCCTCCTACATCAATACACAACCCAAGCTAACACGTGAAGCGTCGCAATACACGGTATACATCCCCGAACCAGAAGGCAACATTAGAACCGGTGTCGTAGTCAAAGCTATCTTGAGCTTGTCGAAGCTCACCTCGCAATCATCGAACCAATGGAATAGGGCAACCTTCTGGGTTAGTCTAGTCAAAGGTGCTGCAATATATGATAATCCCTCCACAAACCGGCGATAATAACCAACTAACCCCAAAAAGCTCTTGATCTCAGTCAACATAGTAGAACAAGGCCAACTGTGAACTGCCTCAATCTTCTTGGGATCCACCTTATTAGCCTCACCGGATACAACATGCCCCAAGAATGCTACAGAATCTAGCCAGAACTCACACTTGGAGAACTTAGCATATAGTTTCTATCCCCGCAAGATCTAAAGCACCACTCTCAACTGCTGCTCGTGCTCCTCCATGCTGCGCGAGTAAATCAAAATGTCATCAATGAAGACAATAACGAACGAATCAATATAAGGCATGAACACTCTATTCATCAAATCCACAAACGTCGCTGGGGCATTAGTCAAACCGAAGGACATCACTAGAAACTCATAATGGCCATATCTAGTACAGAAAGCAGTCTTCGAAACATCTGAATCCCGAATCTTCAATCGATGGTACCCCGATCTCAAGGTCTTAGAGAACACCCTGGCACCCTACAACTGGTCAAACAAATCATCAATATGTGGTAATGGGTACTTGTTCTTAATGGAACTTTGTTCAACTAGCGGTAGTCAATGCACATTCGCATAATCCCATCCTTTTTCTTCACAAATAACACTGGTGCACCCTAAGGTGATACATTCGGCCTGACGAACCCCTTTGCTAGAAACTCCTCAAGTTGTTCCTTCAACTCATTCAACTTTTTTGGAGCCATACGGTACGGTGGGATCGATATAGGCTGGGTACCTGGAGCCAAATAAATGCAGAAATCGATGTCATGGTCTGGTGGCATGCTTGGAAAATCAGAAGGAAACACATCGGATAACTCCCGAACTACAGGTACTAAATCAATCGCCGGAGTCTCCACAGTAGTATCCCGAACATAAGCTAGATAAGCCAAATAACCCTTCTCGACCATGTGTCGAGCCTTCATAAAAGAGATGATCCGACTAGGTGTGCTGATAGTCAAACCCTTCCACTCAAATCTAGGCAACTCTAGTATCGCTAAGGTAACAGTCTTGGCATGGAAATCGAGGATGGAATGATATGGAGATAACTAGTCCATTCCCAGGATAACCTCAATGTCGGTCATATCGAGCAGCAGAAGATCCGCTCTAGTCTCATAACCACAGAACGTAACAATGCGTGACCAATAGACCCGATCTACAATAACAGAATTGCCCACCGAAGTGGACACATAAACAGGAGTACCCAAGGACCTACGAGGAACATCCAAGAACTGAGCAAATAGAGATGACACATATGAATAAATGGACCCTGGATCAAATAATACCGAAGCATCCCTACCGTAGACAGAAATATTACCTATGATCACGGCATCTGTGTCCACTGCATTTGGTCTGGCCAGGAAAGCATAGAATCTAGCTAGAGCGCCACCTACCTGGCTTCCACCTCTAGGACGGCCCCTACCCACCTGCCCTCCGCCTCTGGGTGGCCGGATGGCTGGTGCGGCTACTGGTGTTGTAATTATGGGCTGCTGACCATGCTGCACTGCCTTGCCCCGAAGTCTGGGACAAAATCTCTTCATGTGGCCAGGATCTCTACACTCGTAACAACCCCTCAGAGCGGTGAACTGTCGTCCTGAGGTATGGCCCTGATGGTATGAATACCCACTGGGAGAACCCTGGATGGCTGGTGAGCGGTAGGAACTCTATGGCATGGAGCTGAAATAGGGTTGAACTGGAGCACCCCGAGGAGGAGGCGGCGCTGGATATGTAGGCATGCTCGGTTGACCTCTTTAAAACTGACCCCTGCCCCCAGATGGAGCACCACTAAATCCTCCCAAATGACGGAACCGCTTGTCCTGTGGCATCTGCTCTCGGTCCCGCAGACGATAACCCTCAATCCTCTGAGCTATCTCCACAACCAGCATGGTAAGAGGTCCCCATCTCAACCTCTCGGGCCATAGTGGCCCGAATACTAGAGTGTAACCCCGAAACGAACCTTCGTACCCTCTTTTTCTCAGTAGGAAGTATCATAAGTGCATGGCGAGACAATTCAGAGTACATCGCCTCATAATCAGTCACTGACATCTGGTCATGTCGGAGCTGCTCAAACTGAAACTGCAACTCTTCCCTCTATGAGGGTGGAATATACCTATCTAAGAAAAGGTGTGCAAATTGATCCCATGTCACGGGAGGAGAACATGTTGGTCTACCGAGAAGATGTGACTGCCACCATATACGAGCCTTTCCCTCCAGCTATAAAGTAGTGAAATCCACCACGTGGGACTCTAATATACTCATGTTGTGCAGTCTGTCCCTGCACTGATCAATGAAGTCCTGGGGATCCTCATGTCGCTCACCCCCGAAGACAGAAAGGTGTAGCCTAGTCCATATGTCCAATAACTTCTGCGGCTCGCCGGCTACAGCAGGTCTAGGCTTAGGTACGGCTGCTTCCACTGGCTGGGCTCCGCCCACGGGTAGCGTGACCAGGGTCTGATATACGGCAGCTGCGTGCCCAGGAGCCTGAGTAGTAGGGGTTTGTGTTCCCCCTCCCACCTGAGATGTGGCTAGGTCTGCTGGAAATAAACCAGCCTGGGTCGTAGTATCCATGAACCGTAGCATACGGCTCATAACCTCCTAAAATCCCGATGCGGACGTGAAATCCACCAGGGCTGGCTTTGCTGTAGGCATCTCGCCCTACTCCTTGATAATAGGATCCTCTACTGGATCCGCTAGTGGTATAGTTGGGGCCACTCTAGGACATACTCATCCCCTACCTCAGGCCGGTGCCCTCCCCCGGCCTCTACCTCGGCCTCTGGCAATAGGTGGAGCAGCTCCTCCCAGGTCGGGAACATCTGTGAGAGAATAAGAGAAAGACACTTAGTATATCATCAACTACACGATAGGATATGAAGAAAGAGTAGTTTCCTAACACCATATAGCCTCTCGAAGATAAGTACAGACGTCTTTGCACTGATCCGCAAGACTCTATTAGGCCTGATCATAACTTGAGAGACCTATGTGAACCTAGTGCTCTGATACCATGTTGTCACGACCCAATATTCTCCAATAGGTCGTGATGGTGCCTAACATTACCGCTAGGCAAGCCAACCGTGAACTAACTCTGTGATCCTCATTTTTAAAGATTTGAAATAGTTGATTTTTAGTTTATGCATAAATAAGAAGTAAGATTTTAATAAAAATGAGAGATCAAATTTTTAAAGCAAGTGAGATAAGTAAAATAATCCAAAACCATCAAGTTTCTACTAGCATAAATCTCCAAGACCTGGTGTCACAAGTATATAAGCTACTAGTAGAATATACAAAAGAGTACTACCCTATTGTCTGAGATGAAATAGACAGAAAATAAAGCAAAAGAAAGACTTTGGTTGCTGCAGAACAGTCTCGAAAGACAGCTCACCACAAAGTCTCGTAGTAGTCAAGGATGCGCGCCGGACTAATATCCAGATGCACTTATTAATTAAATTCACTTGTGGGGTTAATTCCCTCTTACAAGGTTAGAAAAGAGACTTACCTCGTCTCAAAGCCTACTTTCCGGTCCAAGATTGTGCTTAAACCCTCAATTCGGTGCCAAACGACTTGAAACTAGTCAAATGTTATATAAAACAGTCAATACATGCTCAATAGTTCATATCCCAATTATTAAAAGGAGATTACCCAACCCCAATTGAAGAATTCCTAAAATTCACCCCCGAGACCACGTGCCTGGATTCCTGAAATTTTCAAAGAAAGTCGTTACCCATAACCTCAGGAACTCAAATATATGATTTTCATTAAATTCCATAACAATTTTCGTAGTTAGATACCATTTTTACCAAAACCCAAGGTTTTTCATCCGACCCATGATTTTTCACTAATTCATAAGTTATGATCTACCCATAAACTATGTATTTAACTCACATGCAGTAGAAATTACTTACCTCAATTGGTTATTGAAAATCCCTCTCTAACCAGCTCCAAAATCGCCCCCAAGAAGTGTAAGAAATGAGCAAAAATGCCTAAGTCCCATATTAAATAAAGTTTTCTGCCTTGTGTGGTTTCCGCATCTGCGGCTCAACCACTGCATATGCGGCTCCCCATCTGCGGAAAGGGCCTCACAGATGTGGTCCTTCCCCTAGCCGACTCTTTCGCTTCTGCGGTGCGTGCATCGCACCTGCGACCTTTGTCCACTTCTGCGCTACCTTTCTCGCACCTGCGCCTTCATAGGTACGGTCCATATCCCCGATAATGTGGTCACTGGAAGCCCCCTTCTTGACCGCTTCTGCAGCCCGTGGCTCGCTTCTGCGAGCTCGCACCTGCAACTGTCCATGCGCAGGTGCGGTTACACCAGAAGCTGAGAGCTTCAGCTGTTGCTCCCAAGTTCCAACTTGGTTCAAGCCTCGTTCGATTAACTCCCGAGGTCCCCGGGGCCCCGCTCGAACATACCAAAAAGTTTGAAATCATAAAACGGACTCGCTCGAACCCTCGGAACGCGTAAAACAACATCAAACTAAGAATCATACCTCAAACAAAATTGATTCAACTTAGAAATTTCAAATTCTTCAAACTTACTCCGAACGCGCCAAAATATTAAACTACTCGGAATGACACCAAATTTTGCGTGCAAGTCTTAAATCACCATACAGAACTATTCCCAATCCCAAAATTCCAAACAGACCTCAATTACTCCAAAACCTACTCCAAACCAAATTTAAATAACTTTAAAAACTTCAAATTGTTAATTTTAACTATTAAACGCCGAAACATTTCCGGGTCATCCAAAACCCGATTCGAACATACGACCAAGTCCAAAATCATCTTACAAACTTATTGGAACCGTCAAATCCCGATTCCGAGGTCATTTTCTCAAAATGTTGATCGAAGTCAAACTTAGCCTTTTAGAGTCAACTAAGGAACTAAGTGTTCCGATTTTAACCCGAACCCTTCCAAATCCCTAACTCACCATCCCCGCAGGTCATAAAATAGTAAAAGCACATATGTGAAGTCTTATTTAGGGGAACGGGGTTCTAGAAAGCAAAACGATCGGGCGAGTCGTTACAGGAGATATTTCTACCCATTGAGTATATAAACTTTTAAAAAGTGGTGGAAGTATTTCCAAAGATGCACCATATGATATATATCCACCATTTGCAGAATCAGTTTGGGATCTGTTGTTCAAACAAGTTGGAATATAATTTTATGAACCAAGAGTATGTCCTATTAGGGTTCTCATATAATAAAGTTTTATCAAAACTTTCACTATAATCCTAGTAATTGAATTTTATCGAGAATTTATGTTCTGGATGAGTATATTCCCTCTCATTTAACGTACTAATTCCTCATTCATCTGAGGCTAATACCTTATTTATAATGATTTTAGAGAAATTATAAATTCTCTTTGTATTTGCTGGATAAAAATATTGAATTTCAGCTGAACCAGTAGATGAGAGAATTAACTCATAATTCATTTTGTATTTGTATGCTATAGTAACATATGATGTCATATCAAAATACCTGGTCATGATTTGTTAGGGGTTATCTTTCCATTTTAGGTCAGATTGTTCCAAGAGAATTATTAACTCTTTTTTTTCGTTCTCGTTATAAACCACAATGTTATCATGGCTATCATCTGCCAAAGATGAAGAATATGATGGATGATTGTTGTCTATGTCGTGTTTCGATTTCATAAAAGCCAAAAATTCTTTGTACATCAGGTGGTCTATATTAAGACCAGATGTTCCTGTTATATTGGCAGCTATTAGCTGCTGATTTTCTATTTGGGCTAGGATATTTCCTCTGCCATAGTAAGGTTCTGATTTCCTTCCTCGTCCCCTTCCTCGGGAGGCCCTAAAGGCTGGTCTCATATCCTGTTATTACAAAAATAGAGATATATTAACTCAAGAATTCTCTAGTAAGAAAATCAGGGAGACTATTATCAGACCCTTTTTTTATAAATTATTTAAAAATCAAATGGTGCTAATAAAGCTTTCCATCTTGCAAAAATCTGTTTAGAAACATCATGCTTGCAATCTTTATTAAAGATAAATTTTGCTGCTTGGCAATCAGTTTTTATTAAAAACTTCTGATTATATAAATCAGTCTGGAATTTCAATACACATTTTACTATAGCAAGGATTTTCTTAGCTAAAGTAGCATAATTTCTTTGGGAATTATTCCATTTTCCCGAATAGAATTGAATAAGATATTCTTATTTATCAGTTGGGGAACATTGTTTTAATATTCCGCCAAATCCAATATCTGAGGCATTAGATTCAACTACTTTTGCCCAACTTGGATTAGCAAGTGTAAGATATATTTGACTGAATTACTATGATCACCAGTCCATGCTTTAGGATTATTCTTTAATCTATCATAAAGAATTGAAGTATCCTTAGTGTCACGACCCAAAATTCACTAGTCGTGATGGCACTTAACCCGACCCGTTAGGTCAGCCGATTAATAGTTAACATAATTCTAATAAAATAAAGGTGATCAACAAATAATATATTTGGATTCTCATACAATATTTCAAGGACTGGTAGTACAAGACATGAGCTACTAAAACTAGATTATTACAAAAACGGATATGAAATAGATACAACTTCTGTTCGAAAAGTACATAAACAGAATTCAATTTTAAAACTACCCACGGAAAAGTGGTAGCCACACCCGGAAGGCACGAACATCTTTAGAGTCAGCTCTCGTCATCTACCGTAGCTCCGCTCCAAGATCTACACGCAAGGTACAGAAGTGTAGTATGAGTACAACTGACTCTATGTACTCAGTAAGTATCTTGACTAACCTCGGTGAAGTAGTGACAAGGCTTTTTAGTTAAAAGATACTCACTAATATAACCTTTGCAGTAGACTAACAATAAAACAATACTATAACATCACAGAAAAGAGTACAAGAAACAAATATGCGAAGCAGTAGATGATTTCTAGATGAACCAAGATTAATATTCCTAAATATCACAACCAATCCTCTCCTTAGTGAGATAACCAGAAAATCAATGGCATGACAACACCCTTCATGAATTTATCTCATCCTCACCAACTATACGTATAACAGTACCAACCAAATAAAAGAAATGCCGATAACAGTAATGACAAGGTAGGAAATACACAGGTAGCAATGATGAACAAGGCAGTACATATGGAAAACACTAATAGACTAGGTAGGAGGCATAAGAATGATGATATAAATTAGGAAGGAAGAACATAATTTCACCTAACTAGCATGGTAGAAGGCATAGATGCAGATATAACAAATAAGAAGGGAAAGTGTGATCTTTATAAGCTAACAAATAGATGCATGAATGACTAACATGGTAGAAGGCTTATACTAAAGTGTAACAAAATAGAAACGACATGGATGTGGACATAACAGCAGGAAGGGAGGCATGATATTTGCAGTTAAATAGATAGAAGGCATGGACAACACAACAACAACCGAGATAGAGGATAAAGACAGAACAACAACGACAAGTCACGTAGATAACATGGGTTCAACAATAATAACTCCAAGTAAGGGCATGAATGTACACACAAGGAAAAGATATAACAGCATAAGGCATGTCCCTGGTCCTCGCCTGCACGGAAACACCCTTCGTGCCATGAACACATGATAATATAAAAATATGTTAATATAAATGAAATGGCGCGGCATCATCCTTCGTGCTTTTACTCTCAAATGAAATGGCACGGTATCACCCTTCATGTTTTTACTCTCAAATGAAATGGCACGGCATCGCCCTTCGTGCTTTACACTTTTTTTCACATGATAAAATATATGATATGGCACGGCATCACCCTTCGTGCTTTACAGTCTTCCTCACAATATAAATATATGCAATGACATGGCATCACCCTTGTATTTGACACTCTTCCTCACCAAGCATATGTATATCAATGAAAAGCAAGGAAGGAAGTATAAATAACATCAAGGAGAGTGGTTAAACGAATGTTCCAAATGAACCTCAATCACAACTTTCAAGCCAACAATAGTTCAATAAACCCTCAAGAACCTTATTGTCCAAGTATTTCAACAAATCAAAAAAAAAAAGATCTACAACTCAAGTATAGAATCTATTATCTCAAGAATAATGGTCATAGCAATGTATTAGTGAATAAGCATAATGATGACCGAATTAGACACATCAATATTTCTCAAAATGCCTTCAAATTTTAATTAAGTTATAATAAACTAAATCTTGGTTCCTAACATTTAATTCCATATTCTTAGTAATATAGAAGTCAAGTAAGACATGAAGCAAGAAGGTCACGTAATTCTACAAGGAATAATTTATAGTATAATTTACCCCCGAGCATGATAAACCTTGGAACATACATACACGCTCGCCACCTCATATATGTATCACCCCCTCATGTAGCAAATAATAGTAACTAGTAGGAAATATTCCCTCAACAAAGTTAGGCAAGACACTTACCTCAAACAAGCTCAATCGATACACTAGAAGCTCTATCCCGCTCAAATCATCCTCCGAACGGCTCGAAACTAGACAAAAGAAACTCAAAAGTATCAAATAATATCATAGGAAGCAAACCCGATCGATGAAGGTCGAATCTTTACATATTTACTCAAAGTCAACCAAAAAGTCAAACTCGAGCTCGCACCTCGGAACCCGACCAAACTCACAAAATCCGACAACTCATTCAATTACGAGTTTAACCATACTAATTTCACTTGAATCGGACTCCGAATCTATGCTCAAAACTCAAAAATTTACTTTAGAAAAGTTTAGACAAAAACCCTCAATTTCTCTTTTGAAATTATCAATCAAATGCCAAAAATGAAGATAGAATCACAGAATATAATCAAAACCGAGTAAAAAATACTTACCCCAATATATGTGGTGAAAATCCTCTCTAAATTCTCCCAAATCCGAGCTCCAAAACCATGTGAGAAAAAGTGACTAATTCCGGAATAAGTAAAAAAAAACGCAGCAGTTATTCTAGCTCGAATCAGATTCAAGATGGTTCCAAAACTCACATTTGATAATCCGAACATAATTCTTGCGAGATTACACCCAAGATAGCCTTTTGAATCACCCAATTTGAGTTTAAAATTGCGAGAACTAGATATTTGAGATTACACCCAAGATAGCCTTTTGAATCACCCTTTGCGAGATTACACAAAAAAAATTTCGTTTTAGCACTCAAAACTCATTCGAAACCTCTCGTACACAAACAATATATTTATTTCAATCATAAATCACACGACGTACCTGCTCGCAAATTCAAAACACCGAAAAGAGGCCATCTTGACCCGATATTGACCATGGTCAAATTCCAAATCCTTAACTTAACTAGTTTCTCAACCAATGATCCAAAACACACCCCGAGCCCCTCGGGACCCCATTCAATCATACCAACAAATCCTAAAACACGATACGAGCTTATTCAAAGTTTGAAATCACATCAAACAATATAAAAACCATGAATCGCACCTCAAATCAAACTTAATGAACTTTTGAACTTTCAACTTCGAAAACTCGTGCCGAACCATATCAAATCAACTCGAAATGACCTCAAATTTTGTACATAAGTTTCAAATGATATAACGAAGCTATTCCAACTCCCGAAACTAAAATCCAAACCCGATATCACCAAAGTCAACTTTCAGTCAAACTTATGAACATTCCAAAACTCCAAATTGCCAACTTTCGCCAATTAACGCTAGAACCTTCAAGAAACATCCAAATGCAAATTCGGGCATATGCCCAAGTCCAAAATTACTATTCGGACCAAATCGGACCATCAAAACTCTGATCTGAGGTCAAATACATAAAAGTCAAACTTGGTCAACTCTTCCAAGTTAAAGCTTTCTAGTTGAAAATTATTCTTCCAAATCAACTTCGGATCACCTGAAAACCAAAATCGATGATTCACACAAGTTATAATAGATAATATGAAGCTGCTCAAGGATTCAAACAGTTGAACGGAATACAAATGCTCAAAACAACCGGTTGGGTTGTTACACTTAGCCAAATCCTTTATAAAAGGAGAAATATAATTTAGGTTTCCTACAAATCTATGAAGCCGAGTCTTATCCGTAATGACATCAGGGAATTTAGATGCAAACTCAATACTTCTCTGAATAGGGATAATTTTTCCTTTTTTAATAAGATGACCAAGAAATCTTACATTAGTTTGACAAAGAAGCATCTTAGGTTTAGATATACTAAACCATTTTGTATAACAATCTTTTTAAATAATTCTAAATGTTTAAAATACATTTGCAATTTTTTTTGAAAATACCTAAGATATCATCAATATAAACTATTATAAAATTAGTAAATGGTGTGAAAATATCATTCATGATTTTGTGAAATTCAGAAGGAGCATTTTTCAAACCAAATGGCATAACATTCCATTCATATTGTCCCATTGGAACATTAAAAGCAGTTTTGTATTTATCATTTTCAGAAATTTGTATCTGCCAATAACCAGATTTCAAATCAAATTTTGTAAATATAATAGCATCATGTAGTCTATCTATTAAATCCTTTTTATTTAAAATTGGATATCTAATCCACTTTAAAATCTTATTAAGGGGCTTATAATTGATAACTAATCTGGGAGCACCACGTTCATGTTCAGCATATTTATTAACATAAAAGGCGGTACAAGACCACTTAGACTTAGAGGGTCTTATAAGTCCTTTATGCAGCAAAGAATCAATCTCTTCTTCACATAATTTCAGATATTCAGAATTTATCTGGCAGGTCTGGTCTTTGTTGGAATATTATTTTTCGAGAAACTTTATTCATAAGGAAAACTTACAATGTGTTTCTTCCGTTCCCAAAATTGATTTGGGTGGTCACCACATATCTATATAGAAAACTAATTTTTTAGGAAATCAATTTTTTCTATAAGTCTTGGATTTTGTAAATCCTTTTCTATAGTAAGACTGTAAATCTCATCTTTTAAGAAATCTACTTGTATACGTTTTGCAATTATATTATCAGAAATCTCATTTAGAAATTTTTGAAATGGATGAGTTATAAACTCAAAATTAATTTCTTTATTATTAAAAGTTTCAGTAAAATCCTGGGTATCCCATCTAGTAAATGGTATTATATGATGAAAAAATGGGACTCCTAATATGAACTCATGAGATATATCTTTAAGTAAAATAAAATTTTCAGGTATACAAACTTTATCTTAGGAAATATAAGCTTTAGGTAATTTATAAGAAATACCCATTTGATGTCCACTAGCATTTCTAAATCTATGAGTAATTTTATGAAAATATCTGGAAGGTATTATTCCTTCTTTTTTATAGTTTAAATCTGTACCACTATCAAATAAAGTAGTAAACTCTTTTTTAAAATTATAATCTATTAAAAGAGTGACTTTTATTAAAAATATTTGAGTAGTAAATAATTGGAGTTTTTGTAGAAACTCATCTTCCGCAAAATTAACTGTCCCTAAAAAATTGCCTTTTGCAGCATTCTTAGAGGTACAAGCTTTAGTATCGACAGTACCTGCCTCAGTAATATCAGTCCTGAATTCATGACTTATATTATCATTAGAATCTTCTATTTTATAGATTCTTTTATCTAAGTCTATATTTGAAGCCTTAAGGTTTTAAATCTCTCTTTTGAGATTATCAATCTCATACTTCAGGTCTTGGACTATAGATGGCCTACAGTGGCCTGGGATTTTTCTTTAAAATCCTCTGAACATCAAACATTGTATATGGTCCCTTTTGAGAAGTAATCTGTTGTATCTCTGGACTTGCAGGTATTTTGTCCATTTTATCAATAATTTGGGACTTTAACTCTGGGTCTTTAATAACCCTGAAAAATTCTAATAAATTATCATTTGTTAGGACATTAATATCTAAGTCCTTAAATTGGGAATAGATATTAAAAAAACTCATCATATGTGTTGTTATTACAACACTGATTCTGCTTGCAAGGTCCATACTGATCATCTGAGGAAATATAATTCTCCTTATTTATAACCCTTAGATCTTCATTAGTGGATGAATCTTCTCTATCACTATTATTTGGAGAATTTTTCGGAGAAGAATTTAACAGAATCTTATATAAAGAGTCCTTAATATTATTATTTATGTCTAGGTTCTTATATCCTTGACTCTACAATCCTTAGCATAATGTCCTACTCTGCCACATTTGTAGCAAGCATTAGGTCTATTAGACTTTATGAAATCCTTTATATGCCTATAAGTATCTCTTCTCTTGTTCTTACGCTCTAATCTATTATGAAAAGATCTTCTATTGTTACTATGTTTATAAGACTCGTGCTTATGTCTATGAGACTCTTTTTTATTTTTAGGGATATCTATGGCAAATTGTTCACAGAATTCCCCTAGTTGTTGTCTTTCATTAAGACTGTCACGACCCAAAATCCACTAAAGGTCGTGCTGGCGCCTAACACCGCCGTCAGGCAAGCCAACAGTTAATGATTAACTTAATTACTCATTTTAGTACTTTTAAAATCATAATTTTCATCAATTAAATAGAAAGAAATATAATTCACAGGGTAAATGATAATATTTTTACAACTTCAATAATGAATAACTCATAAGCACCCCCAAAACCCGGTGTCATAAGTGCATGAGCATCAACTAGGAAATATAATAAAATACAATATCTGTTTGGAATACAAATTAGACATGAGAACATAAATAACTCTGATGGAGACTCTGCAGGCTGCAGATCATAACATGAAATGTAGCTCACGATAAATCTCCGCAACATCTGAGCCTCTGTGCCCACAATACCACCAGACGTATATGTACCTACACAAAATATGCAGCAAGTGTAGCATGAGTACGTAAATCAACACGTACCCAGTAAGTATTTAGCATAACCCATGAAAAGTAGTGACGAGGGGTCGACATCGATACTTACTAGTGATCCAATAAGATAGATACAGTAAGAGGTAAACATATATGGGGCAGAGTAAATAAATAAAATAAACAAGTATAAATACGTGGTACAATTCTCCTCTCAAAGCCTCTCTAGCACCTCAAGTTGATGCTCGTCACTCCAAAACTAGTCAAACAATGTGCAAACCCATAAAAATATACTCTAATACTCATAACAAATCAATTTAAATAAATTTCCAATTCCGCTCGAAAAGTCGATAAAGTAACCCTCCGTCCCACATACCCGGATTCCGAAAATGTTTGAAGTTAACCATTACGCATAACATTAAGAACTCAAATATATAATTTATTCTCAATTCCATGTCCAATTTCGTGATCAAAATCCAAAAATACCAATTTTTAGTTTTTTCTTCAAAATCCCAAATTTCTACAAATTTTCATGCTTGAATCCATATAAAAACCTTGTATTTAACTCACACTGTGAAGAAATCACTTACCCCATAATAGTTGATGAAAATGGCACTCCAAAATTACTCGAATATCGGCTCCCACAGACGAAATAAAGTAGAATTTAGCCAAACCCTTTGTTTTAAAAGAACACTACCCAGCCCGACTACCGCACCTGCGGCCGCTTCACCGCATCTGCAGTCTCGCAGGTGCAGTCAAAACATCGTACCTGCACATACCCTCTTCCCAGCACCGCTCCGTACCTGCGATGCCAAACGCGCCCCTGCGGTCTCGCACATGCGGAGACCTTCCGCTTCTGCGGAGCTTTCCTCGCATCTGCGGGCTCGTGAATGCGGAAACATCCTCGCATTTGTGGCCATCCCAGCTCCGTCTAAATGTAGCTTCTGCGACTACATTGCCACACCTGCAGGCTCGCACCTGCGGCCCTTTTCATGCAGGTGCGATTGCACCAGATATCAACTGCCTCAATACTTCTTCCAAGTCCAAACTCGATCCGTCGATCATCCGGAATCCACCCGAGGCCCTCGGGACCTTAACCAAATATACCAACATGTCACAAAATACGATACGAACTTAGTTGAAGCCTCAAACCACGTCAAACAACATCAAAACTACAAATTGCGCATTGATTCAAGCATAATGAACTGTTGAACTTCTAACTTCCACATTTGAAGCCGAAACCTATCAAATTACATCCGATTGGCCTCAAATTTTGAAGACAAGTCACATTCAACATTACGGACCTACTCCAACTTTCGAAAATTGGAATCCGAACCCGATATCAGAAGGTCCACTCTCGGTCAAAATTCCCAAAAACCATCAAACTTCTAACTTTTGCCAAAAGACCGCGAAATGACCTACGGACCTCCAAATCCACATCCGGATGCGCTCCTAAGACCAGCATCACCACACGGAACTATTGCCAAGCTCGGAATCCCAAACGGACATCGATAACATTAAAATACGCTTCAACCCACATTTATGAAATTCTTCCAAAATGCCAACTTTTCACAATAAGTGTCGTAACGCTCCCTAGTCATCCAAAACCCGATCCGGACATACGCCCAAATCCAAAATCACCATATGAACCTGTTGGAAGTTTTAAATCCTGATTCCAAGGTCGTTTACTCAAAAGTCAAATCTTAGCTAATTCTTCCAACTTAAAGCTCTTGAAATTAGAGATTTCTTTCAAAATCAACTTCGAACTTCCCGAAAACCAAATTCCGACCATACGTACGAGTCATAATACATTAAGTGGAGCTACTCAGGGCCTCAAACCACCGAACGACGCGCTAAAACTTAAAATGACCGGTCGGGTCGTTACAAAAATAATGCCGCTTAATTTCCTGATTTAGCATAATCTCATTGCACAAAGCTAAACCTTCCTGTGTACATACACTAATAAGTTTTTCATAGGAATAACTATTATAATCTATACTCGTTGTTGTTCCACGAAGAGCTTTTCTAATCCTTTCGGCAAAGAGTGTTGGGAGTCCATCAATAAATTTAGACTTCAAGTGAGTACTATTACACTATGGTATTTCCATGACTCTAGATAGAAAAATATCTTTATACCACCTAAAAGATGTTAGAGTCTTACATCTAAAGTTTTGGAGAATAGTTCTTAAGGTCTCACTATTCTCTGACCATCTTCTTGAGAAGTGTTCTATAATATTAAGAACTAATGAATAGACAGCCTTTTGAACATTCTGTCCATTTTCTACTTTTATAAAGCCCATAATTTCTGCGCGTTATTCACTATTTAAATCATTATCCCACCAACCTTCTAATTGGCCAGTAAACCCTGCTACTATCATACAACAATGGTCTTTTCAGAATTCTTATTAACCTTACAGATGGTGTTGTACATAAGCATTCTATGTACCTGCGTAAAAATCTGTCGGTCAGTAAAACTATCTATATTCCATTCATAAATTTTTGTACCATTGTAACTTTGCGAGTAATGATTAAAATCGGGTTGCTCCAGAAGTACATCTTGAGGAGTTGGCCTAGGATAATAGAACATCCTTTAGACCGGTTTTTGAGCAAACTTTTCTGAGATTTTATTAATCTCATCAGACAGTTTTACTCTCTTATCTTCATAAGATAGGTGCTTTAAATTTAAAGGACTAAGTTTAAATCCTTCAAAATTTTTATCTAATAATTGCTTCAGGTCCTCTAGACTTTTTAATATATTCATAATATATCAGAGAAAATCCTAATGTACCCGGTGTTGAAAAAAAATATATTAATAAAGCGTACCCTAAAATGCGGTAATGATAATTGCAAGGTGATAGTGGAGGTTAAGGGTGTTATCCGGGCTGGACTGGGTCAACTCATCCCCGTAAGAGTAAGCCCATCTGATTAATGGTCTGGTTTGGGCTCCCCTTAGGGAGCCGGGATTAGGGGCCGGATTTTTTTTGGTGGGCCTAGCCGGTTTTGCCGAGTTTTATTTTTTTTAAATTTTTTTGTCACTACAATTGACATTCACATAAGCATATGTAACTATTTCCATGTTGAAATGTATTTTTTGCATAAAATTTTATGTATCGAAATATTAAAATGTTGTACTAATTTGAGAAAAAATATAAATTGAATAGAAGAATAATTATCGAAATTGGTTTGGACGAACCGCCTTACGTCACTTTGTCCCCCTAGTTCACAAAAAATACATCAAAATAAAAAATTATATAAATCGGACAAACTAGCGCAGAGTTACGACCGCTTAAAGTGTTAACCTTTACTACTACCTTTATGTCCATTACTAATTTATTGTCGTATTAACTTATGATTTAAAACTTTGAATTAGATTAGAAAGCTACTAAAATTTTATTAAGCTACTAAAATTAGGCTAATAACATTGTTATATTATATTAGGCTATTAATCGTCAAACTTCAATTGATAATATTATATAAATTCAAATTCGAATCTCAATGCTTACAAGTTACAAAGTACAAACGCGATTTTTCTAATTTAATAAACTTTAAAAAATAATGAGAACTTTAAATACAAACTCTAGGATCTTCTGCTCTTCCCTTGTTTCTTCCTTCCTATCCAATTTAATCTTCTGACCTTCTAGTGCCCTTTTACTTCATCTCTCACTTGTGGATGCTTTTAAATCAAGTGTTTAACCAGACAATCTATCTCCACTCTATTATTTTCTAGTTCATGCTTAAATGTGATGGTAGGTTATGAACCTGTATTTTGGCTATATTTACACTTTAGTTACTATACTTTGAATGTATTTGAGTCTAATTATTAGTACTTTGTACTTATTATGTGTGTTGTACTATGTAGAATATGATTTTCAAGTGAAAAAATAAGTTTGGAGCTTTGAAATCTGAGTAGAAGCCCAAGAAATTAAGTGGTCGAGGACCAAGTCTGGATGCCAGATGTCAAAAAGTGAGAAAAAAAGATTACTTTGAGAAAAATGCACTACTGCCCCATGCTGTGCGCCGCGAGGCGCGGGGTGCGAGTGCAAAAATCCTACAGAGTGAAAAACATAGGCCTCTGGACTTTACCACTAATGTGGCTCATGGTGCACCACCCGGGGCATCGCCGTAGTGTAATGTTTTATCCAGCTTTTTCCCATTTGACTCAGAGAGGGTAGTTTCGTCCGGGCCCATTCCTACATGGTATAAATACACCAAAAATATAATTTTAGAGGACTTTTGGACGTAGGAGCAATTGGGAGAGCATTGGAGGCTTCAAAATACAAGATTTCATCATCTTTCCATCAATTCAATATTAGAGTTTGGATTGTAGTGTTGAATTAATATTTTCTTATTCTTTAACTCTATTTGTGATGACTTTATTCGTATCTATGGAATAGTTTACCTTAGGGTTTGACATGATTTGATGACTTGATTGTTATCTATGGATTTGATTGTTGTTTGATTGCTTGAATTTGTTGGAGGAGTTTTAACTCTAGTTGCGATTTTATTCATGAGCGTGTTTAATCGGAAGAGGAGCATAATATTGAATATTGTTGCAACACATGCCTTAAATTTATTTTGGATCGAAAGAGCTTTGTGATTTACAGTTTGAATTAAGATTGAGAAATATTCAGGATAGCAGTCTTGCACCCATCATGTCAAAACCCTTATTTTTTGTCTTGATAATAACTCATTGCTCTACTATCTAGTTCTCTGTGATCAATTGTTAATTACTTTAATTTTAATAGTTAATTTTAGTTCATAATCATTCCAATCAAAGTGTTAATCATCCTGAATAGCGTTAAACCAGAAATTACTTGAACATTATTTAAATCCAATCCATGTAGAGCGATAATAAAATTATACCATCTTTGTTCAGCGAGCATTAATTTCGTGTCGTGTTTTGCGCTCGTCAAAATGTTTGAGTATAAAATTTACATTAAGCTGTGTTTGTATCTATTTGATCAAAATAATTCCACACATGATTTGTCTTTGCTAGGGGCCTAGACACACGAGAAGGATTAATATCCATTATACAAATCAAATTTTGATAAAAGTGAGTAAGGGAGAGAGATATAGAGATAGAGCGAATTAGAGAGTAAGTAGAAGACGTGTGGAAAACAAAAAACGATATGAGTATTTATAGGTATAATTAATGCAAAAATATAATTTTATAAACTTTAAAATCAAAATAGAATTTATGGAGGGTTGGAAGTTTTGGCCGTTTGTAGCCGTTGGCCAACGGTCAAATTGCAAAAATGGCAAAGTACCCGAAATAAAAAAGTTTAATTTTTTCGGTTACCCGGTGGGCCAAGACCCGATTCATACCTGGGTCGGTCTCCCAGGCCTAGAGCCTCACACGACCCAACACTCTCCCTGGACCCCGTATGTCGGCCCCTCCTTGAGCCCAGTCGTGCCGTTCCTATCCGAGTTTTTATCGTGCCGCTCCGGGCCAGACATGGGATGACCCGACCCAAATGACACCTTTACCAGCGATGGTAACTTTTTGAAGGTAGTCGGTGGCAGTGGCCTTGCAGTGGTGGCTGGTGATGGTGTGGCTGATGGTGGTTGTGCAGTGGTGGCTACTACTAAGGTAAGTAGTGATGGCGCGTTTTAAGATAAATCACTTCCGCAAGAATCTCTAATTGACTAACGTGTTACTCTCTTTGTTCTGTTAAAAAAAGATTGACACTATTTTCTTATTAGTCCGTTTAAAAAAGATTGACACGTTTCTATATTTCCTTTATAGAAAACTTTTATAGTCACACAAATGTTGTGGTTTATTTAAGATCACAAATTTTAAATATTTTATAGTCATACAAATGTTATAGCATATATAAAGACCATAAATTTTAAAAAGAATTATGTTTTTAGTAAATTTTATGTCAAGTCAAACTAAGATAAATAAACTAAAAGGGGAGGAGTAATACATTTAGATTTTTTGTAAGATTTAAATGAACCAAAACCAATTCAAAGAAAATAACGATAAAAACCAAATGCACTTATATATATAATGATCTAGGCAGTGGCGAAGCCACATGGTCACAAGGGTGGTCAACTGACCATCCTTCGTTGAAAAATTGTACTGTGTATGTAGGTAAAATATTGCGTTTTAGAGGTATATAATATATATTGAACATCATTTGTCGGGAATCTTTTTTCGCTTCTTTCAAATTTGAATACCTTGGAAAAATGTCTGATCTAGGAGCTGAACTATTCAAATTTAGTCCCCTGAAAACAAATGGAACTATAGCGGTGCCAAAAATAGTAAAGACTAGTAAGAAATTTTTTTCCTTTTTAGAGTTGATCTCCATTTTCTGGTGACATATTAAAATGATAAGTTTTGCCGAATTATTCAAACTAGACGGCTAAATTTCCTAATACTTACGTAAATGCGCCTTCAATGAGCCCTCAACGAGCCTAACAACTACTATGAACTTAAAAACGAGTTGAACAGTGATATTAACACTGACAATTTATGAAGAGATGGTTGAGATGCAGGGGCGGCCCAAGAAGATTGGTGGCCTAAAGCCAATTTTTAATTTGGGGCCTTTCAGAAGGAAAAAAAACTTATCATAACATCGATGATTCATTCTGATGTTCCTGCACATAGAACAACATAATTTAGCGCAATTGTCGCACAATAACTCACTTAAACCAACAAAATATAAGGCGAGTAATGTGCTAAAAGTATAAAATTTTGGCCTAACATCAGTTGTTAATAGTTTATTTTATAAATAATTTAGTCTCTCCTAAGATATTGTTGATCTTAGATAATAAAACTAAATTCATATAGATACCTCACTAATGATGTCACTCGGAAAATTTAAATAATGAAAAGTTTTATATTTGCGATAAGGGTTTAGGGGGAGTGATTCTCTTTCTGTATTTTTTGCTCAAACGGTTACATCACTACTAAATTAAAAGTTATCTTGAATTTTTATAAAATATTTTATTTTTTATTTTAACATACCCAATATATTTAGACTCTGCCTCTAAAGATTATTGTGAGATGTATTTGATCCAACTTACCTTAATTAAATATATTAGGTTCGAGTCCTGTGGTTAAAAAAAATCCTGTTAAAACGTGTTTTCTCTTTTACTAGATATTACGCGGTACAAATCTAGATTAGTCGGAATCTCAATACAAATACGAGTAGAAAAACAAAAAAAAAATTGGGGCCCTCAAAATTTGGGGCCTAAAGCCTTTGCTTTAGTGACTTTTACTTTGGGCCGCCCCTGTTGAGATGGGGAGCGACATATTATATACTATAATTGAATTTCATAAGTTGACTAAACTTCTGACAGAGAGTATTTTTGGGTGGTAAATAATATATTCCATTATATATATATAATTAACTTGAAATACGCGTACAAGGTAATTAACGTAAAATTGATGATCACTACTGAGTAGAAAAATCAATTTTCTTTTCTCTTATCAAATCCAACATGCATTATGCTTTATGGTTGCTTGCCACAACTTAGGAAGGAAAGATAATATCATTATAAGAAAAACTTGTTTCATGATATTTTCTTCACTTTCTCCTCCAATCAAGCAAATCATATTAAAGTACCACTATATAAGTACCATTATCTCGTTCATCTTAATTATTAACTATATATATATCTTCCTTTTTCTTTCTTCTTCATTCACAAAGAAAACATTCAGTAGTTGCAGTTTGATTCAATGGCTTCATCAAGCAGCCTTCAACCTGATGGTATGCATCTCTCTCTCTCTCAGGTGCACAAGGGCTGAGTTATATAGAGTCAAAATCGTTCAACTGAATTCCCTTCGTTAAAATATATATTATAGTGTGCAAAATAGCAGGGGCGGAGTCACGTTGGTCCGGCATCCGATACCGCTTCGTCGACGATTTTTTTAATAAAATAATACTGCGTAAAACAAAATAGCAATAAGTAGAGCTGAAATGAGACCGCCTAATTAAAGAGCTTCGTTGGCTCGCTGGTAAAACAATGCAGATTTCCGGGTACCCTGCTATAGGTTGGTTTTAATTGTTTGAAAATTTTCAGCATTATTCTGGAATTGAAGCCAGCAAGGCTCCTACAACTTCTTCCCTAAAAAGCAATAACTAAACCATCTGCGACAGTATTCCATTGGGTATTTATTCACTGCAAAAATACTTTTAATGATTCACAGAATAGAGAAAGAAGTATTTCTAATGAGTCTATTGTAGATACAATGACTTAGAAGAGAGTTGTAATAGGGTACTTGAATTATGTTTTAAAAAAAAAATATGAAATAGGATTTCATTATATATAGTGTTTTATTTATTGGCTCACTTTTTTAAATGTTGACACAAAATTTCTGCGTAAAATAGGAGTATGAGTTTTTTTAACGGAAAAGGGTCAGAAATGCCCTTAACGTATTAGAAATGGCTCAAAAATGTCCTCCTTCCACCTATGAGTTTAAATTTACCCTTAATGTTATTTTTAGGCTTAAAATGACCCTCTTAATGGAAAGATGACATGACATTGATGGGTATTTTAATTAAACATGTAGCATTTATTTAGTCTTGAAAAAGTGAATTGTTTTTTACTAAAATTTGAAAAAAATGAAAATATTTTTTTTTCAGTTTTTACAAAATACCTGCTTTAAAAAAAGCTGAAAAATATTTTCTAAAATAATATTTTTGTAAAACTGAAAAAAAAACTGAAAAGCAATTTTCTAAAGCAATATTTTTGTAAAAGCTGAAAAAAAATATTTTCTCTTCTTCTTCCTTCATTGTTTGTCCATATGCTTTCTGAGTTCATTTTTTATATATTTTAGTTCTTCTAATGAGTCAGTATATCAAAACTGAAATATTTTCGTTTTTTCAGTTTTTAGTTAAAAAATATTTATTAGTCTCGGAAAATGTAGCATTTATTTAGTTAAACATGTAGCATTTATTTAGGAATAGATTGGCTTTCTGAGTTATGGAAAAATAGCATTTTAATTAAACATGTAGCATTTATTTAGTCTGGAAAAAAGTGAATTTGTTTTTACTAAAAACTGAAAAAAAAACAAAAATATTTCAGTTTTGATGTACTAACTCATTAGAAGAACTAAAATATATATAAAAAAATGAACTCAGAAAGCATATGGACAAACAAGGAAGGAGAAGAGGAAATGTTTTTTTTCAGCTTTTACAAAAACATTGCTTTAGAAAATTGCTTTTCAGTTTTTTTTTCAGTTTTTATAAAAATATTATTTTAGAAAATATTTTTCAGTTTTTTTAAAGCAGTTTTTTGTAAAACTGGAAAAAAATATTTTCATTTTTTTCAGTTTTTAGTAAAAAAAATTAACTTTTTCCAGACTAAATAAATGCTACATATTTAATTAAAGCGAAAAAGGGTCAGAAATGCCCTTAACGTATTAGAAATGGCTCAAAAATACCCTCATTCCACCTATGGGTTCAAATTTGCCCTTAATGTTAAAATGTCCATTAGTGCCATATCATCTTTCTGTTAAGAGGGGGGCATTTTTAAGCCTAAAAATAACATTAAGGGCAAATTGAAATCCATAGGTGGAATGAGGATATTTTTGAGTCATTTCTAATACGTTATGGGCATTTCTGACCCTTTTTCGTTTTTTTAATTATAGATATATAAACTGTTGAATCACTCGGACATAAAGGAAGATTCTAATATAATGACAATGTGAGTTCAAAATTCATTTTAAGTCAAATGTTCAAATACAAAAGTTTGCCTTTTTGGTATTTGTTTTGAGTCACTAAGAAGACAAATGTGCCTGCAGGGGATGGGAAATCATGACGAGCCGACTCCTTTAGAAAAACATGTAATGTTCTTTGATATCAACAAAGATGGAATAATATACCCTTGGGAAACATATCAAGGTGTGCACTTTTTCTCTGTTTTCCTATTATTAATCGTAAATGGTGTGCAGTTTATCTTTGTTTTTATATATTAGAGTATTATTTATGGTAAATTTGATAGTTTCCTTTAATTTTCTTTCTAATTATTTTTTTTCTTTCATAAATTTTCTTACTATATTTATGATTTATCATCTGTTCAGGCTTCAGAAAACTGGGACGTAGTATTTTCCGCTCGCTTTTGGCTGCTGTTCTCATTCACCGGTAATTCAAATCTCTCTCTCTCTATGCATTTAATCTTCGTAGTCTAGATTCTACTAGTCTTCATTATATTATATCATAATTACTTTCTTCTACCCATTTTATGCAACCAGTCTCGCTTAGGCGGAGATTTTGAAGTGTGAGTTCTAAATTTTAAAATAAAATACTATTTTTAACGGGAATCGAACCCACATCTTTTCCAACTAGCCTACAACCCTTACCATAGAACCAAGAACCCTTTTGTTCCTAGGTTTGACAGTATATATTTATATATATATTTAGTAAATATTTCAATACAAATAGAGTATTCCGGAAAAAGTCATTGGGTTCGCCCGAACCCGCACTCACTACTGTAGCTCCGCCCCTGATCGCGTTACGCGTATATCCAGATCGATGCATATTTAATTTTTAAAAAATTAACATAAATATTATATTAAATATTGTGTTTAAATTGTAAAATAAAATTTTAAAAAGATAGAAGTTCTTGCAAATAATAAATGATGATCATATTTACCAAATTCAATAAAAGAAGGAACTTTGTGTGGCTTAAGTCTTTCATTCTTTATTATAATTTTGATATATGAGTTTTGATTTGCTTCACAAGACCCGTTAGAGTTACATTCACATTACTCGCAATAGCATTTTAGTCCCTGTATGACCTATATATGTTTTTAGGAACTAACTTGGAAAGGCTAGCTCTAATTAAAGACACCTTTCATAATCTCTCTGTTTTAGGGAAGGAAGAAACTAAAAAGACGTTTGAAACAATAGCTCATGATACATATGGGACCATGGTAAAGATTATGTAAAAATATTTATTAATTGGTTCGATCAGTTTATATGGTTGTGCTTATCATTTACGGCCACCTTTTTCATTATAAAAGTGTTACGGTATATATATCTGCTTGATAACTCTCAACTACTTTGCATCCCCCAATTGTTGATGGCTAATTTTCTATCAAAAGTTTGTTTCGCTACTTGTTCCAATTGATCAAAGCTACAGTTTGTTACCAAAGAACTCTACATTCAAAAACTCTAAATTCCAACATGAAATGTCAATTTAGCGTCTACGTTAACGAATAAGGTTGTCTTCATCACACAAATACTAAGGATGGCAAAATAAATATATTTGACAAATAAATAAAACGTCTCCTTAGAAACTTCTGTTGAGGTTTTGTTTTTAAGATGAAATAGTCTTAAAATGAGGGTGAATGGAAAATGGAGGGAAAATGAAATTTTTGAGTAAAATTTTAAGTTTCCCCTCTTGACAATGAGACATTGTCCCATATTGGAAGAGGAAAAGATTTTTGGTGGGTATATATATAATTGCTCTTCTTGTAGCTCTTAAAGAGTTAAGAAGAAAGCAAGTCTCGCGCCGTCGTCGCTCGCTCGGCTACGGCTACGGCTTCGGCTTCGGCCTTCGGATTCGGTCAAATGATCGATTGATTTGGTCAACACTGGTTGCTATATATATGTGCAGCAGTTGTTGAAGAAAGACACACAAGACACAAATCGCTCAACAGATTTTTCCTCTCAGTATTTCCATACGATTTTCTGAGTTTCTACTCCTTCGTTCTGCATTGTTTTTAACTTCAAACAAAGCAACTATAAGTGTGATTTACTACCGAACTTTGTGTTCGCTTAAACACTGGGGTTTGAAGTACCGCTACACCAGTGTGTGATTCGTTCTATCCTGGGAGGAAATAATCCATTACCTTGGGTACTAGGAGGGGATTAAATTCCTTAAGGAAACACTGTGAATTCAGTGGGCTCGAATTATTTACTGTTTCATTACGATAACTTATATTTTGCAGAATTATTATTTACATATACAGCAATATTGGCGGGACTAACAATCTTAATAAATTTAATATTTATTTTTGTATTTGTGTTATTCTTATTATTCTGCAAACTAAAACCTTTGTGGTTTTGTGTACTCCCATTTTGGAGAGTAAAGCCTTTTTGTGGCGTTTTGTTGGAGATTAAAATCTACATGATTTTTATTCCTGTTTGAAAACGTGTATTAAACGTTTGTTTGTGTTATTTTTTTTAACAGAAAAAAATGACGACTGAAAGAGAAAACCAAGCTGTTCCGATGGTGACTGCCAACGCATCGACAAGCCGAACACCGGCGTTGGCACCGGCAGAAAAAACCAGAAAATTTTCCGGGATTGATTTCAAGCGCTGGCAGCAGAAGATGTTCTTCTACTTAACTACGTTATGTCTACAGAAGTTCATCAAGGAAGATGTTCCTGATCTGCCAGATAAAACTCCAGAGAATGAACGCTTTCTCGTGATAGAAGCGTGGAAGCATTCTAATTTTTAGCGCAAGAATTATATTCTTAGCGGACTGGATGATAATCTGTATAATGTATACAGTAGCGTGGAGACGTCAAAAGAATTGTGGAATGTGCTTGAAAAGAAATATAAAACTGAAGATGCCGGGATGAAGAAATTCGTTGCCGTAAAATTTTTGGACTACAAAATGGTAGATAGCAAGTCTGTTATTACCCAAGTCCAGGAATTGCAAGTGATTATTCATGATCTACTTGCTGAAGGTCTTGTCATCAATGAAGCATTCCAAGTAGCAGTAATGATTGAGAAGTTGCCTCCGTTGTGGAAGGACTTCAAAAATTATTTGAAATACAAACGAAAGGAAATGTCCCTTGAAGATCTCATTGTTCGGTTGAGAATCGAAGAGGACAATAAAGCTGCTGAAAGGAGAGGCCGTGAAAATTCAACAATAATGGGAGCAAATATTGTTGAAGATAACAAAAAGAGGAAGAAGGCTTCTGGTCCGAAATACAACCCAAGCAAGAAGCGGTTCAGTGGAAACTGCTACAACTGTGAGAAAATCGGACACAAATCTACGGAGTGTCGTGCTCCGAAGAAAGACAAGAAAAGGGGTCAAGCAAACATGGTAGTAAACCATGATGATGTTGATAACTTGTGTGCCATGCTTTCTGAATGTAACTTGGTGGGAAATCCTAAACTGTGGTGGTTTGATTCAGGAGCCACTCGCCATGTTTGTGCAGTTAGAGAAGCTTTTGCTACTTATGCTCCTACTGGACCCGGAGAGACAGTTTATATGAGAAATGCTTCAACAGTAAAAGTTGAAGGATATGGGAAGATACTTCTGAAAATGACTTCTGGCAAGGTCATGACTTTGAACAATGTCCTTCATGTTCCCGGAATGAGAAAGAATTTAGTCTCTACTGGACTTCTTGTTAAGCACGATTTTAAGTGCGTTTTTGTGTCCAACAAGGTTTTCATAAGTAAGAATGAAATATTTGTAGGAAAATATTACCTCACCGAGGGCCTTTTCAATCTGAATGTAATGGTTGTGGAAAACAATAATAATATTTCAGCTTCTTCTTACTTACTTGAGTCAAATGATTTATGGCATATACGTTTGGGTCATGTCAATTATAAAACCTTGCGAAAAATGATTAACTTGGAAGTACTGCCTAAGTTTGAATGCGAAAAATCAAAATGTCAAACATGTGTGGAATCTAAGTATGTTAAACATCCTTATAAGTCAGTTGAAAGGAATTCAAATCCTTTAGACTTAATTCACACATATATTTGTGACATGAAGTCAATACCATCTCGCGGTGGAAAGAAGTATTTCATAACTTTTATTGACGATGGTACTAGATATTGCTATGTTTACTTACTGAATAGTAAAGATGAAGCAATAGACGCATTCAGGCAATACAAAAATGAAGTTGAAACGCAACTTAACAAGAAAGTAAAAATGATAAGAAGTGATAGGGGTGGTGAATATGAATCTCCTTTTGAAGAAATATGTTTAGAATATGGAATTATTCATCAAACAACAGCCCCTTACACGCCCCAATCTAATGGGATTGCGGAAAGAAAGAATCGCACATTAAAGGAGATGATGAATGCGTTGTTGATAAGTTCTAAATGGATTTTTAAGAGAAAAATCAAAGATGATGGTACTATTGATAAATTCAAGGCAAGACTCGTAGTCAAAGGGTATAGACAACGAGAAGGTCTAGACTACTTTGATACATACTCTCCAGTTACAAGAATTACGTCCATACGGATGTTAGTAGCATTAGCTGCAGTGTATGGTCTTGAAATTCATCAAATGGATGTTAAGACGGCCTTCTTAAATGGAGAGTTGGAGGAAGAAATTTACATGGAACAACCTGAAGGGTTTGTGGTTCCAGGTAATGAAAAGAAAGTATGTAGACTTGTTAAGTCTCTTTACGGACTAAAACAAGCACCCAAACAATGGCATGCAAAATTTGACCAAACAATGTTGTCAAATGGTTTTAAGATAAATGAATGTGATAAATGTGTGTACATTAAAAATGTTCCAAATCACATAGTCATTGTTTGCCTATATGTGGATGATATGCTGATAATGAGTAATGACATTGCCAACATAAATACTACTAAGCGTATGCTCAATAGCAAGTTTGATATGAAAGACTTGGGAGTTGCTGATTTAATTCTGGGAATTAAGATCCATAAGACTCCTCAAGGTCTGACATTGTCACAATCTCATTATATTAAGACAGTACTTGAAAAATTCAAGCACTTGGGCTTTAAAGTTGCAAAGACTCCAATTGACGTGAATCTTGCATTAGCAAAGAATAAAGGCCAAAGCATATCACAATTGGATTATGCTCGTGTGTTGGGATGCTTAATGTATATCATGAATTGTACACGACAAGATATAACTTGTGCTATAAGTAAACTGAGTCGATATACGAGCAATCCAGGCCAATCTCATTGGATGGTAATGAAACGAGTTTTGGGATATTTAGAACATACCCAGAACTTTGAATTGCACTACAGTAATTTCCCTGCGGTGATTGAGGGATACTGTAATACAAATTGGATCACCGGTTCAACTGATTCTAAGTCCACGAGTGGATATGTATTCACTATTGGTGGAGGAGCGGTATCTTGGAAGTCGTCCAAACAAACATGTGTTGCCCGCTCTACAATGGATGCTGAATTCATAGCCTTAGATAAAGCCGGTGAAGAAGCTGAATGGCTCCGAAATTTCTTGGAAGACATTCCATTTTGGCCCAAACCGTTGGCATCAATATGCATACATTGTGATAGTCAAGCGGTAATTGGAAGGGCTGGGAGCGTTATGTATAACGGTAAATCTCGTCATATACGATGAAGACATAAAACCGTTAGGCAATTACTCTCTAGAGGAATTATCACGATTGACTATGTAAAGTCAAGTGATAATGTATCGGATCCACTTACAAAAGGCCTAACTAGAGAGGTAGTTGAGAAATCATCAAGGGAAATGGGGCTATGGCCGAGAACAAGTCATTGTGGCGGTAACTCTACCTAGAAGACTGGAGATCCCAAGATCTATGTTTAAGGAGATCAAACAAAGTCATTAATGATGGTTCAACATTGTCAAATAAAATTTTAGTCCGTTCTCGTGATGAGACAATGTTCAGTACCAAGGATAAAGCATTAAGGCTTTTTAATGATTTCTAAATTTGATACGGGGTATATCAAATAGTGTATCTACAGGATGACACGTTTAGGAATCACCTATGTAAGTGTGAAGTGTTAGCCGCTTCAAGGAGAACTTTGTAAGGCCAGTTCTCTACGCACTTATGAAACCAGGCGGTGTTCATGGCTGAAACGAACACAACAATGAGAACCAAAGACGGTTAAGGGTTGATTGTGTGACTTATGGTTATCTAGGTATACACCAAAGATCGACGGTTCACAGATATTAAATCTACCGATTGACCGAGTATATCCGACATAAGTTTACTACGGAAAGTTCAAAGGGAAACCTACTTATCCAGATGCGATTAATCCTTGCTTGTAAATCACACAGTTTTTTCATGCATACTTCCATGATATAGCCATTCCCCATTCATGTGGGGGATTGTTGAGGTTTTATTTTTAAGATGAAATAGTCTTAAAATGAGGGTGAATGGGAAATGGGGGAAAAATAAAATTTTGAGTAAAATTTTAAGTTTCCCCCTCTTGACAATGAGACATTGTCCTATATTGGAAGAGGAAAAGAGTTTTGGTGGGTATATATATAATTGCTCTTCTTGTAGCTCTTAAAGAGTTAAGAAGAAAGCAAGCCTCGCGCCGTCGTCGTCGCTCGTTCGGCTCGGTTTCGGCTACGGCTTCGGCTTCGGCTTCGGCTTCGGCTTCGGCTTCGTCTTCGGATTTGGATTTGGTCAAATGATTGATTGATTAATTTTTTGGACCAAATTTATTTGTTAATAGTAAATATTAACGTAAGATTATCCGCATTTGTAACGGATATTTTCCAATCCGTGTATTGACCACAAGGCAGCCGCCTAATGCTCTTCCCACCAAGAATGTGCTTGCTCCACAAACAAGCTAATGCTTGCTCCACCATGGAGGGTGGATGATTATTCTTCTTCAACACTGGCTGCTATATATATGTGCAGCAGTTGTTGAAGAAAGACACACAACACACAATACACAAGACACAAATTTCTCTCAACAGATTTGGCTATACATTGCACTCCTTTCTCTCAGTATTTCCATACGATTTTCTGAGTTTCTACTCTTTCGTTCTGCATTGTTTTTAACTTCAAACAAAGTAACTGTAAGTGTGATTTGATTAATACTTGAAAATAATATTTTATTTACTTAATTGAAATATTTTTGTTATTATTAATCATTAAATTGTTCAAACAATTGTGAGATAATTTAACTAAAAGGTGAGTAATGAGCTATAGATTCTAGTTTCATCTAAGTAAAATAAATATCTTACGAAAGAATAGGTTAACCAGAAAGTTCAAGTATATTCTAATTTTTGTACCGTAGTGCTACTTTTTGTCTATGAAGTATGAACCAATCATTTAAATGCACAATTGAATAAAATCAATTATTTATTATCTAATTGAATGTCACATTAGACTTCGAAATAGAGCTCATAAAAGTACTCTAGTTATACTATCACGTTAATGATGTAAAGTTTCATGCAATAGTTCAAATTTTGAATGTTTTTTATAAGGTAAAATTTTGATTTTAAAGTTCTAAATATTAGGATTCCTAATATAGTATTTCAAATAAGGAAAAAATCAATAATCAATATTTTAGTTGATTTTAAATTCCTAAATATTAGAAAAATAATTACATTATCATTTGTCCAATATAAAATCTATTTTTAAAGAGTAAAAAAGGCGAACGACATTTCGCTAAGGGCATTCGTGCGTTTAATATAGTATAGATATAGATACTCTAATTTTTAATTTGGCATTACATTTAAGAAAAAAAGAATGCTTTTTTGAATTAAAATAAGATATATGTAATTGTGTGACTATAAATCATCTCATCAAGAGTAAAATATAAAATTTAAATTAAATTATTTTTAAATATAAAAAAATCTTATTCTTTTTGGACGTGTGTCATATAAAAATAGACACTTATCCCAATTTATGTGATATCTTTCACTTTCGAGATTGAAACTTTTTAAATTTGACCATGGACATCATATTTTTAATTTTTAATAAAATTTACATATTTAAAAATTACGTAAGAAGTTCTATAATTGACAGTAATTAATAATTTTAAAATCATATAAAAAATTATGATCAAAGAATAATTCATTTAATTCTCGAAATTCGAACACCTTTACGTAAATTGGGATGGAGGAAGTATAATTACTGAGTTTGATGCTGGAATACAATAGAGAAAGGTTAAATTAAAATCAGTCATGCAAGTACATATAAACATGCAGATGAATTAAATATTTATCACCATTTTCTATTCGGCAAAGGGTCAAATATACCCTTATACTTTCGAAAATGGTCTAAGAATATCCCTCGTTATACTATTGTGTTATCTATACCTCTCCCGTCATACTTTGGAATAAAAATACCCTTATTTTGGATGGAGTGCCACGTGGCAGCACCAGATGAAAATGACTCATTTCTTTTTTTTACCCGATCCATTTTAAAAAATCCACCACCCAACTCAATTTTCACCCAAGGCTAAATTTAGCATCTTTTTATCTTATGCAATCTTTTCTAAAAACTGAAAAAAAAAGATGCTTTAAAAAAATATTTTTCAATTTTTTTAAAGCATTTTATTTTTGTAAAAACTAAAAAAAAATAATTTTGCAAAATATTTTCGTTTTTTTAAAAACTAATGCACATGTAGTCCACTGCTTTAGCAAAGTCTTTTTTTTTCCAGTTTTTACCAAAATTAAAATTCAATTTTTTTAAAGCATATATTTTGTAAAAATTGGATTTTTCTTTTGTAAAAACTGGAAAAATAAATAAATTTGCAAAATATATATTTTCAGTTTTTTCAGTTTTTTAAAGTATTATTTTGTAAAAACTGAAAACAAAAAAGATTTTACAAAATATTTTTATTTTTTTTAAAACTAATGCATATGTAGTCCACTACTTTAGGAGAGTCTTTTTTTTTTTTTTTTTCAGTTTTTACCAAAGAAATGCTTTAAAAAAACTGAAAAAACTTAAAAATATGTATTTTGCAATTTTTTTTTCCAGTTTTTACAAAAATAATTCAGTTTTTACAAAATATATGCTTTAAAAAAAACTGAAAAAACTGATTTTTTTTTTGTATAAACTGAAAAAAAAAAGACTTTCCTAAAGAAGTGGACTACAGGTGCATTAGTTTTAAAAAACAATATTTTGTAAAATCATTTTTTTCAGTTTTTACAAAACAAAAATATTTTAAAAAAATTGAAAATTATGTTTTTAAAGCATCTTTTTTTCAGTTTTTACAAAATAATTGTTTTAGATCAAAAGATGCTAAATTAAGCCTTGGGTGAAAATTGGGTCGGGTGGTGGGTTTTTTTAAAACGGATCAGGTAAAAAAAAGAAATGAGTCGTTTTCATCTGGTGCTGCCACGTGGCACTCCATCCAAAATAAGAGTATTTTTGTTTCAAAGTATGATGGAAGGGGTATATATAACCCAATAGTATAACGAGAGGTATTCTTTAACCATTTTTAAAAGTACTGAGATATATTTGGCCCTTTGTCGGTTTCTATTTGCTATGACATAAGTAATTTTCAATGACGACAAACAATCTCTTTGATCTCTGGTCAGTATTTAGCTGGAATAAAATGATATTATTTGTGTAGTGGCACTTGCTATGTTATTATTAATTGAACGTGGGGTACACACACACACAATATATATATATATATATATATATATATATATATATATATATATATATATATATGGAAAATATAGAATAATGCGAATAAGTTGGGGAGGGAGTCAGCGTATTATGACATAGTTAACTAAAAAAGTGTAATTTTTCTGATTGTTTAATTTATAGATGAAATGATCACACATGAAATAATACATATTTGTGATAACATTATTTTAAAGTCTTCTTGATTTTGAACGGTAAGAATACGGATTTGGTTGGATTCGGGTGGAACTAAACCTCCAGCTTTCTGTTTGCGCATTATTACTATCGGACCAAGAGTCCCTGCAACTAGTAGTTATCAGTTTGTTCTTACTCCATCTGTTCCAATTTATGTGAACCTGTTTGACTGGATACGGAATTTAAGAAAAAAATAAAAACTTTTGGAATTTGTGGTCCTAAACAAGTCAAAAAGGGGCCAGAGTATTTATGTTGTTATAAAAGCTTCTCATTAAGAGTAGAATTGTAAGTTTAACCTAAATTGTTTTCAAATTTAGAAAGTGGTCATTCTTTTTGGAACAGACCAAAAAGAAAATAGGTCCACATAAACTGAAACGGAGGGAGTAGTATTTATCTCTTTAGATTAGATTGCATTTATCTTCTAGATTAGATGATATCATAGTTAGTTCTTTACAGTTATCTATTTGATTTAGATAGGATTCTTTAGTTATTTGGTTTTCATAAAACTCTAGAAAGTTGGTTACTATAACTTGTATTTAAACTCATTTATGCATTCAATAAGAGAGACAGTTTTCCATCATCTATCCAAGTGTTCATATGGTATCTGAGCTTATACAACTCTAACGAGCACGATCCTACTTTTTTTTCTTCCAAGCACCAAATCCTCCAATGACGAAAGATGAAAACACTTCCAGAGTTATCAATGCTGATAACACTACTGATATCAACACCATAGTTCAATTCAACCCCGCTTCACAACTCCCAATCAAACTTAGTGGCAATCACAAATTTTCCACTTGGAAAGCTCAGTTCTCCATGCTTATACATGGACATGACCTCTATGGTCACCTTGATGGATCTACCCCGACTCCCACCCCGAGCACCACTTTTGGCATCAACACAACCCCCAACCCTGCTTATACACTTTGATTCCGTCAGGATCAACTCATTCAAAGTGCCCTTATGGCGTCTGTTGATCCTACTATTGCCTCCACAGTTGCTGCTGCCAACACATCAAAATAGGCTTGGGACTCTTTGTATACTGCTTATGCAAACAAGTCCCAAACTCGGATCTTTAGCCTTTATGATCAACTTGCCTGAATTACCAAAGACTCCCTCCCTATTACTGAATACCTTCAACGTATTCGGTCCCTTTCAGATGAACTAGCCACTGGTTGGTGCCCTTGTTACTAACTCCGAACTCATTGTCAAAATTCTTAGTGGACTTGGCCCTGAGTTTTGCGAGATCTCGGCTGCTATACATACACGTGACACCACAGTCACCTATGAAGAACAGTATGAGAATTTGCTTGACCATGAGCTCTTTCTCCGTCATAAGGAGGCTAAGAAAATGTCGAGCCAAATCACTGCTGCGGTGGCCACTCGCAACAAACCAACCAATAATTCCAACAACCGTAATAATCATCGTCAGAACAATAATGGTATTCCTATACAGAATCCTCAATCATGGCGCCAGAATGCTCGCTCCAATCCGCCAGCTCAGTGGCATGCCCCAAATAACAATAATTTCACTAATGTTATCCGATGTCAATTGTGCAACAAAATTGGCCACATTGCAAATGTCTGCGGATCTAAATCTCACAATCACTTTGAGGCGAAAGCTAATTATGCTTGTGGTTTAACCTCTACTGCCAACCCATGGATTATGGATTCTGGAGGTACTCTTCATCTTACAACAGAGCCACACAATTTACAGGAATATCATGGCAATGAGAATGTCTCTATGGGTGATGGGAACAAAATTTTCATAACTCATACTGGTTCAACTCAGTTAAAAGTACCAAATAATATTTTTCCATCTAACTCACACTCTATGTGCTCCTGATATCAAACGTAAGCTTATATCTGTCTCCAAACTTTGCCAAGATAATCTAACATCTATCGAATTTTTTCCTTTTGATTTTCTTGTGAAGGACCTGAAAACGCGAGTACCACTGGTGCGAGGCCGGAATAAACATGGATTGTATGAGTGGCCCAAGTCATATCCACCACCACCTCCGCAAGCTCACATCACCTCTACCACGGCTTCTATGACCACATGGTATCGAAGGCTAGGTCATCCGCATTCTAGAGTTCTTAAGTATATCTTGAATAAATTTTTGCTTCCATTCTCTGAGCGAGACAATTTTTATTTTTATTTTTGTAATTCTTGTTCATCTAATAAAGCCCATCGACAACCATTTAGTCAGTTGAGTTTGACAAGTACCAAACCTCTTCAAATAATTTTTGGTGATTTATGAGGACCCTCTCTGGTTCTATCCATTGATAAAAAAAATGTATTATTGCTTGTTTGTTGATCAATACACGCGGTATACAAGGTTGAACACTTTAAAAAATAAAAGTGAGGTTAAAGAGCTTTTTCAAAAATTTTACCCTCTAATAGAAAAGCACTTCGATACCAAAATTTTATCACTTTATACTAATGGTGGATGGGAGTATAAAAGTCTTGACTCTTATCTCGCCCTTCACGGTATCGAGCATCTTTCTACACTACCTTATACCCCTCAAAGGGCCGCTCTTGCAGAGAGACAACATCGTCATATTATTGAAACTGCAAGAAGGCTACTTTATGAGGCATCTCTTCCATCAATTATTCGGTCATTCGCGTGTCAACATGTTGTTTATTTAATCAATCGTCTTCCCACCCCACTTTTAAATAACTTGTCCCCATTTCAAAAATTATTTGGTGAAATACCCAATTATGACCCCCTTAAATTTTTTGGTTGTTTATGTTATCCTTGGCTCAAACCTTATTCTAAAAATAAACTTGAACCCAGGTCCACTCCATGTGCTTATCTCAGATTCTTTGTAACCCATCATTGCCACCAGTGTTTTGATCATATGTCATCAAGACTTTATTTATCTCGTGATGTGGAGTTTTTTGAGAATATGTTTCCTTTCAAAAATTTATTTTCAAATATTGCACTTAAATCACATAGACTGGTATGAGATAATATCACAAATAAAGAACCCACAAAACCCACCTCTCAATTCCCCTTATTTTAGAATTACTCCAACCCATTATAAATCCCATACAAAATAAAATTTTTGAAGTTGAACCCACGGCAGAATCCCTCCCCCTTTATACTTGATCTCCTAATGAAACTCCAGATACAAATCCATCACCTCCACCCGAGATTCTCGGCGTGTCACCAGTGGTACCAGCAGATTTGGGATCTTCGCAAACTCCTACATCAGGTATGTCTCTATCTCCTCCTGATAATTCCCTCTATTCGAGTCCCTCATCGCATTCATCTTCTGCCCGACCTCTGCCACCCTCTAAACTCTCTATAAATTTACCTCATTCATCAACCAAATCCATCCCAACCTCTTTTCCACCACTGCTAGTGTATCAACGGCGCACCCCGAACCCAAAATCAACCAATTCGATGGCCCCCCACCTACCACCATTGTTCCTCCCGTTGAGCATCAAGCAGAACCACCCCTTCCGCATAATCCTTCCTCTCCCAATCGCATAGTTACTCGCTCATAGAGTAACATTCAAAAACCAAAAAAGATTTTTGACTACTTCACTCACTTGGAACCTATACTCGTACCCCACACTTTCAAACAAGCCCAAAAATATCCGGAGTGGAGAGCTGCAATGAAAAATGAATTTGATGCTTTACTGAATAACCACACTTGGGAATTTGTTCCAAATGATCCCTCTAAGAATGTTGTTTCATGTAAGTGGCTTTTCAGGATTAAGAGAAAAACGGATGGTTCTGTTGATCGCTATAAAGCGAGACTGATTGTGAAGGGATTTACTCAGAGGTCGGGTGTCGACTTTCACTCCTCTTTAAGTCCAGTGGTCAAACCCACCACTATGCGAATCATACTTGTTGTTGCCCTTCGTTTTCATTGGCCTCTTCGTTAGCTCGATGTCAACAATGTATTTCTTCAAGGTGACCTTGAAGAAGAGGTATACATGACGCAACCTCCGGGTTTTGCTTGTGGTAATAATCGGACTCATATTTGTAAGTTGCGCAAGGTAATTTATGGCTTGAAGCAAGCACCTCGGGCTTGGTATAATGCACTCAAAGGCCATCTTTCCTACATGGGATTTGTGAAGACTGAATCTGACAACTCCTTATTCACTCGGCATAGCAATGCTGGTTTCATGTTTATTTTGGTATATGTTAATGATATCATAGTTACTGGCAACAACTCTATCAGTGTGAATGAGGTTATATCTTCCCTTGCCTCTTGTTTTTCAATTAAAGATTTAGGAAATCTTCATTATTTTCTTGGTGTTGAGGTGATTCAGAGTTCTGATGATATTATTCTCTCTCAAGATAATTATGTTAATGAGATTCTGAATGATGAATTAATGTTCTGATTGTAAGAGTGCTAACACACTAATGGGTGCCTCTACATTGCTAAAACTCAATGATGGGGCTCCGCTAACAAATGCAACTCGCTATCATCGAGTCCTAGGAAGACTTCAATATTTGTCTTTTACAAGGCCAAATATTATTGTCCCCGTTTATGCAATCGCCATCTGATCTTCATTGGAAATCTGTGAAACGTGTTCTCAGGTACCTTCGTTGTACAATTCAGTTTGGCCTGCGTGTGTCCCTTAACGTTGATTTCAATCTGCACATGTATTCTGGTGCCGACTGGGCTGGAGATCTCACTGACAGATCCTTATATTCTGTTCCTTAACCGAAACCCCATCAGTTGGTCTTCAAAAAAGAAAAAATCTGTCACTCGCTCATCAACTGAAGCCGAATATAGAGCTGTTGCCAATGCGCTTGCCGAACTGTTATGGGTGAGAAACCTATTGCTTGAAATGCATCTTCCTATCAGAGATACCCCGACAATCTATTGTGACAACATTGGTGTCACTTATCTAAGCGAGAATCCGGGCCTTCATAGCCGCATGAAGCATGTCGAGGTGGATTTTCATTTTGTGCGCAACCATGTTGAACGCAAGGCCGTTCGAGTTGTTCATGTTCATTCAGCCGACCAACTAGCTGATACGCTCACTAAAGCACTTGCCAAACATGCCTTTGATCGCAATATGTTCAAGTTAGGCTTAGTGACACATAGTCTAACTTGAGGGGGGCATATCGGACCAACAGTCCCTGCTACTAGTAGTTATCAGTTTGTTCTTAGTATTTATCTCTTTAGATTAGATTGCATTTATGTTCTAGATTAGATGATATCATAGTTAGTTCTTCAGATTATCTATTTGATTTAGATAGGATTCTTTAGTTATTTGGTTTTCATAAAACTCTAAAAAGTTGGTTATTGTAACTTGTATTTAAACTCATTTATGCATTCAATAAGAGAGACAGTTTTCCATCATCTATTCGAGTGTTTATAATTACTATAGATTTGATATATAACATCGACCGAAATATAAGCTAGCTAAATTTGCCCTTCTATTTTACTTCTCTTAACTTTTAAAAAATTTCATTCTGAATTCTAAATTAAAAAGAAAAACAGGTCAGCAAATTGGTGGATTAGGTTGTCTAGACTAGAGCTGGTGACGGAGGTAGACATGCAATGAATAGAGTTATAAGATTGACTTTAATATTCTACGGCTAGTTGTTTCTAGCTAGTTTTTTCCCTCAATTGCAATGCTAACACATCCATGGTGGGTGGCTTGAGTTTTCTTTTCTTTGTTTTTTTTTTTTAGATTTCCTACCCGGTGGTATTCCCATTGCATGAGGTCTTACTAAATTTGAATTTGCATAAGAAAGTCTCATATATATAAGAGTAAAATATTCCCTAACAAAGACTACTTAATACTCAGGACTAGAATCAAAAACCTAAGATTCACTTCTATGGCCCGAAATTTACCAGCCAAGTCCTCATTTAATTTATTTGTTTTGATCATAGGGAAAATGGCCGTCTGTACTGTTTCCCATTGTGATTAAAAACATAAAATATGGAAAGCCTGGCAGTGATTCTGATGCTTATGATGCTGAAGGAAGGTAAAGCTGAAATAATTTGTGTATCGTCACTAAAAATATGTGACTCGCGTATTTAGATTATAGCTAATGATTTTTACACAAAAATGAATTTTTGGCATCATAGCTATAGTAATATTTTAATCGTTATATATGGATCACATTTGTTGTAAGCTTTGTATAATACAGTTGATATTTGATTATATTTTTGAATGTTTTTGAAGATTTGTGCCAGAGAAGTTTGAGGAGATTTTCAAGAAGTATGCACATAAAAATGCAAATTCGTTAACATCTAACGAAGTGAACGAATTGCTCAAGAAAAATAGAGAACCTAAGGACTACTTTGGATGGTGCTGTTTATATATTTTTTTTGTTTTTAGTTAAAAATGTTTTCTTTATAGTGATACATGTTGGTAATCATATCATTTCTTTTTTTGGTGTAGGCTTAATGCTTCAACAGATTGGAGGATCCTATATGATTTGGCGAAAGACAAGAACGGTGAATTGACGAAAGAAGCAGTACGAGCTGTTTATGATGGAAGCCTTTTTGAACAAATGGCAAGAGAGAATGCTTCTAAGAAGTCAAGCTAGTTTTTATAATCATAGTTTGATATTGCACAAACTGAACAATAATGTTATTTATACCTTTGTTGTTGTTATTTGTTTGTTATTCTTGTTTGATATTTTGATACTTCACACAACTCCTAAGTTAATTTTATCTTCATCTTTATGTTATTACATTGCTGTTCAAAAACGAACAACGAAGTTATTGCCCTTATTTTTGCTACTATCTTTCTGTTTAATACAGTGACAATTGTATTCTTATTACCTCATTCATCTTGCAAGTTTTTTTTTTTTTTTTTTGAAAACTTAATCTCACCCATTAGAGTTTGGGTGTGCTTTTATACCATAAAAAAGGATAACAAAGAAGGGGGCTAGGCCTGACCTCTATTACAAATGAAAGCTGAGAAACTCAACCTTGCCAAAATACAGGGACTGGTTATGCGACAAAACAGTCCAATCCACTATACTTTTACAGGTAACTGGAAGTGAGAAGGCCGTGACGAAGTCTCCTTCTTCATTCTTGACTATGCCCCCAATCCCTGCTTGCTCTGCTCCTTTATAAAGCTTCTATCAGTATTCACTTTAATCAGTCCCTCAGGAGGTTTAACCTAAAAGACTTGCTGCCAATATGAAATAGGTCTTAAATTATCCATAGTCTCACAGAGTTGGATCTAAGGTGTTACTTAATTGCATTTGGAAAAGCCAAACCCATAGCTAAATTGAAACTCCAGTGGATTTGATAAGCCATCTTACTGTACACAAGTTTCCGTTGGTCTCCATATTTACATGAGCATCTAGCCTTCCACAATTCCCATACAATCAAGAGTGGTATATTGCTTGAATCATTAGCTTATGAACATTGTTCATTGCCTAATGTCTTGGTCGGTCAATTAAATTTAAAAAAAAAATATTGCAAAAAAAAAAAAACCGACCAAAGTTGGTCGGTATTTTAAATATGTAATAAAAAGATTCATCATCTGGGAATCGAACCGGGGTCTGTACTGTGGCAGGATACTATTCTACCACTAGACCATTGGTACATTTTGTTTTAAGAATGTCTTTTATTTGATTTATACTCTTTAATTGTATTTTCGCACGAAAATAACCGACCAAAGTTGGTCGGTTTTATTAAAAAGTAAAATTACCGACCAAAGTTGGTCGGTTTTTTTAAATGACCCGCCGAATTAACCGATCAATTTTGGTTGGTTTTTTTAATATTAATTTTTATTTATTTTAATTGAAAAACCGACCAAAGTTGGTCGGTTTCTTGAAACATAAATTTTGCGGGACTCAAAAATAGTTTCCCGCATTTTTGCGCCAAAGAAAACCGACCAAAGTTGGTCGGTTTCGTAAAAAAAAAATTAAAAAAAAATATTTTGAAAAACCGACCAACTTTGGTCGGTTTTTTGGTCAGTTTTTTGACCGACCAAAGTTGGTCGGTCGACCTTGGTCGGTTTTTGCCGAATTTGTAGTAGTGAACAGGTTGATGTACAATGCAAAGTTAATGAGCTCCAAGATCTTAATCTCTCAAGAGTTATTTTTGTTATATTGTGTGAATGTCCCTTATGCTTAGAAGGATCCCCCTATTTATAGTAGAGGGATCCTACTTTATCTATAATAAAAAAATATATAGTGGAGAATCCATGATAAATTATCTTTTCCCCTAATTCCTGATAGGATTTTCTCCCTTAGTGCGGTTGCAACGGCCCTTGTCTGTGAGCTCGATACTGACTCGAACTCGATATTGGATCGAGCCATCGGCCTTGACTCGGGCCCGATACTGACTCAAACTTGATATTGGATCGAGCTGTCGACCTTGACTCGAGCTTGATCTCGATTCAGAGTCTTGATATTTGGGATGAATGTTGGCCGGTCTATGCATCTTCGACAACCTTTGCGTTGCCTCGTAGTTTGATTTGGTTATGGGCTCGATAATGATACCGAACCGATCATTGACCGGACTTAGAGCTCGAAGCACGACGTCCTTACTTCGGACCTCGCCCTGACATTACGCAGATACCCTTCGATCAAAGTATTACCATCTCGACCAGTCCGTATAATTGACTACTTGGTTTTGACCGTATACAGATAGTCCCCTCGTTTCTCGGGAAGGATGTAACGAGAAACGATATGACTTTTCAATGGTACAATTAGATATACACTGACGTTTGCACGGAGTTCGATCATGATGCACATGATAGCCGTCCCGTCGGTTCCGTTTACCGAGGCATTTAATGCGTGTCTGACGATGGTCGGCCATTACCGATTATTAAACCGCCACCGCTTAACCTATAAATATCCCTTTCTTCTACCACTAATCACCTTTACATTCTCTGATCAAAAATATTTTCTAAGCATCTCCCCGTACTTTCTGAATCCGTTTGCGTGAAATTTGTCCTTCTGTGTTTTTCACTACAAACTCTTTCTCTGAAACACCATACCCTCTTTATTCCTTTCTTCTAAATTCAAGGAAAATGGTGAAAACATCAAAGACCATTCCTAAAAAAGGAGAGGCCTCTTCTTCGCAGCCCGCCGCCGATAAAACGCGGTGGAGCCACGACCAGAGGAGTGTGTTCCCAAAACATGCCTTCTCACCTCCGATTTCAAGCTCGACAAAGGCACGTTGGTTCCCGGTCGATGCGAACAGGTATCGAGATATTTATGCTCGATAACCAAAAAGCAACTCGAACAGTTGAAGGCATATTGCAATTGGGAAAATAAGGAAGTGGTGATTCCGACTTCCGACGAAGATATTACCACCCATGTGGAAGTGTTCTTAAGCGTGTATACCAACCCGTTTACGTTAGGAACTTTTGACCCTGTTATCATCGACTTTTGTCAGCAATACCAAATAACTCTAGGCCAAATTCATCCTTCCTTTTGGCGGATCGTTATTCTGATCCGTTTCTTTCCAAACATGATCGAGGGGATGCCTTTCACCCTCGATCATCTTATTAGACTGTATAGTCCCCACCTCTTTCGAGGCGGATTAATAAAACTACAACGCCGGGCTACCAAGGTATTGTTCTCGAGTATAGATGAGGACAAGGATCGAAGTTGGATGGGCAGGTTTGTTCGAGTGAAGACTTCAGACTTGATCCCAGCCAAAATGATGTCGTTCCCCGAAGAATGGAATATGAATCGTGAGTGTACTTTACTGTTTTATTTACTATTGCCTTGTTTCTTTGTTGTTTTCTTGCCGATATCTTTTTTGTGGTGCAGCGGTTCATTGGATGCCCGGTGCCATCCCCGATCTTAAGAGCTGGGTACTAGCTCTAGCTTAGAACTCCTCATACGCCAAACGTTCGTGGCGTGATCTGGCGAAGGGCCGATGGGAGGCGAAAAATCATGGTAAGCCCATTTTTCATGTTTTGGGAGTTCGAACGAAATATTTTCCTTATACTTAACCGATTTCTTGTGTTTTTGGGAATTCTTATGTGTAGGCCTACGCAGAGATGCAGTTTTGAGGCCCCTGCCAGGCGAGGAAGAGACCTCGGTTCCAGTTTCCAAACCGGCGAAGGGAAATAAGAGGAAAAGGGCCTCTACTTTCGAGAATCCAAAACCAAAGGCAAGGTCGGTAAGTTGGAGAAGAATACCATCCCTTTGACCTTAGAGTCGGTTCAACGTCTAAGAGACGAAGATGAGGAAGAAGAAAGTGAGGAGTTCGTGCTGGTGGCCCGAACGAAGAAAACTGCTGATTCTCCACAGGCAGGTGGATCGATGGTGGCTTATACAGCTCCGGCTCAAACTGAGGATATATCGGAGAAGGATTCGGGCAGAGTTACTGAGTCGTTGCAGATCGAGGGTGCTTTCAATCGAAGCCAACAGATAGGGAATATATCTGAAGGGGTTGTTCCCGAATCTCTTCGAACCGAAAGGAACGCCCTAAGTGACTTACTTGGGGTAGCAGCAATCAAAGACTCTCCCACCTTTCCTACTTTTTCTGAAGGGGAGATTCGGGAAGTCCAAGCTTTGGGGGCCCTCGAACTAGACATGCCTCATGAAGGGGATGACCCATTTTGTGGTCTATTTACCGGTGTCGAGGATGCTGCCGGTGGCAGTGATGCATCAGATTTTTTCCACGGAGTGCAGCAAGCTTTGAATCAGGTAAGCCTTAATTTATTTCGTTTGGTATTATCCCTTATGTCTATTTTCTTTTTTCACTTCGTTTCTTCTTCCCTTGTAGGCTGCGACAGCTTATTGAGAGGCATGTTCTTGATCCCGAGCTAAGCTGCATCGATATGAGGTCGATCTCCGACGTGTCACGGAGGAGAGGAATGTCCTTAAACTCCTCTTAGGGCAAAAAAGGGAGGAAATCAAGGATCTCCGAGCTGAGTTAACTAAAGCTCACCAAGATCAGACCGGTCTGTCCGAGCAGGTAATGATACTATTAAAAGCCTATGGGCTCGATACTAGAACGATGGCTAATCTTTCGGTCTCACAGCTGCAGCAGAAGCTTAAGTTGATCGGGAAACTCCGTGAGGAGGTTGATGAGATAAAGGCAGAGTCCTTGAAATGGAATGAAAATATAGACCGCCTTGCTGCAGAGAGAGGGGCTGCTCGAGCCTAGTTGTCATGGACATAAAGTCAACTTCAGAGCCTGAAGGTGAAAAGTTGGCTCAAGCAAGGGAAAAGGAGGAGATCGAGGCTCAGTTGGCCTCTGAACTTGCCAAGGCTGAAAAAACAAAAGGGCGATGCAGACGCAATGGTGGATGTTTATCGGGCTGATGATAAAGTTGCTCGGTTACATACAAGAGAGGTTGCTGATACCGCTCGAACTCGAGCACATTGGATCGCTGAATTTGTCAAATGCCAAACTCGGAGGGAAACCCTCGAGGAGATCCATGCTCGGGGCTTCGATCTTTCTGAAGAGATAATAAAGGCAAGAGAGCTTGAAGCTGATGCTGGGGCCTTGGCCTCCGATGATGATGACGATGATGACGACGACGACGATGATGATGACGGGAGCAAAATCGGGTCTCATAGTGGGGAGGAGCCCTGTCACGCCCCAAAATCGAGGAGCGCGACCGGCGCTCAACTAAGTGAACCCGACCGAGCAAGCCTGTTAGATTTCATTCTACCCAAACTTATCCATGAATAGAGATAATACATATTATCATTAATTAGACGAAAATGTGTTCATGTCTACAATACCAATTCATTTCCAATTGTTTCATCATTTTTAAAGTCTCAAATGGACAAGTAATACATCCACAACATAACATAGTTTGTCTTTCCCCAGCACCAATACACAACCCACACTATATCTACGGAGCCTCTATAGATAAAGAAGAGTACAATGATAATGCCAGCAACAAGGCCCCGACTATACCTCAAACAGAATACACAAAGTACAAAAGATTTATGACCCCAGAATGAAGTGGGGCTCACCAAGTCAGCTGGGAAGAAGGTGCACTGCTATCACTGATCAATATCTCCTGCTGTGGAATCACCTGCATCTATTTAAAGATACATCGCCCCCGTCAAAAGGGATGTTAGTACCGTCGAATAGCACTAGTATGTATAACTAAACACCCTCTCAATAGAATGACAAATAATACAAATAAGATTATCATAATATCAATGAAAGACTTAATCAACATCAAACCTCAATTTAGGATCAAGACAATGATCAAATTAATTTCCATATCTCACATTGGGAGATTTTTAGTATCGATATACCATTGTCCACAATACCATTATTAACAATACCATTATTCACAAAACAGGTACCACCGTACTCTTAACACGGAGTCCGATCACGACCCGATCGGCTAGGCCATCTCATTAGAGACATCAATCACAATTTCTGTAAATATCAATACCACCGTCTTTAACACGGAGTCCGATCACGACCCGATCGGCTAGGCTATCCATTAGGGACATCAACCACAATTACCATTCCAATTACAATTTTCAGCACAATCACCACCATGTGTGCGGCATGGTGTCCGATCATGACCCGACCGGCTAGACCGTCTTATTTGAGACATCAACCTTTTTATATCAATCATCGCATTTCATAATACTTTCACATCTTTTAATTTCATTGGCACTAATGGCCATAATTATAAGTTCATTCTTGGCATGTTGGCCATTTTCAGTATTTCATGCTCACCTTATCAATTTCAAATGTCATTATCATCATCAACAACAAAAACAACTAAAATCATGGTGTGTAGTACACATGTGAGCAATTTAGAGTCTAAGGCACATAAAGATATTTCACAAAATTTGGTATAATAGCATTCATTTGAACTTGACTTAAAGTCGAAACATTATTAATGCACAACCCGTATTTTAACACATCCTCAATTGGTAACATAACATAAATAAAACATTTAGAATGCTTGTTGAATATATATATCTTTCAACCCAATCTTACTCGGAATGGCCAGTCTCATAATGAATCACTCGGGACTTACATAATTTACATGAATATCGTGGGATTCAATTCTAAGAGAAGAGTTTAGCCAACATACCTCACTTGAGCTTCCTTACACTCTAAATATTCCGGAATTCTTAGCAACTTCAATCTATTTTAGAAATATAACAAATTGAACTAAAATTAGGAAGATGATCATGGTTCTAGCTCATTTGAGCATTTTATCAAACACTAGATGTGCATTAAGGTTTCAAGGTCCTTTCATGGAGGATTCCATCATCCCACAATCCAACCTTTACCATTTTTGGCTCAACAATATTTCTACACCCTTTGATAACACATGCATGTAAAATAACCAACTCTCTTGCCAAGAAATTATCTTGCTTATTATCCATTTCTACACAAAATTCGAAATTGAGGGTTAGGGTGTAGAATCTTACCTCTAGGATGAAGATCTAGTGAGTTTCCCTTCTCAATCTTCCAAAACTTGGGCAGGAATTGAAGAACAATTATTGAAGAACACCTTCTCACTCTAGGGCACCCTCTCTCACTCTAAAATGTCAAATAATAGCTCAAAAATGACCCAAAGAGTGTATTTAACGAGATAGGGTCGGGTTTTAAAAATCCAAAAATGGAGTTCTGGAACAGGTTCTGCGGTCGCATATGCGACCGCATAATGGTTATGCGGACCGCATATCGGTCGCATAATTCGTTACAAAATAGCCAAAAGAACTGCCTGTGTATGAGGTCACTATGCGGTCCGCATAACTGTTATGCGGTCGCATAATGCACCACATAACAGTTATGCGGTCGCATAGTCGACCGCATAGCTATTTCCAGAATAGCCCTCACCTGCTCACTTCTGCGGCCATTATGTGGCCCGCAGAGTGATTATGCGGTCACATAAATGCACATTTCCGGCAAAAATCTTCCTTTACTTTCCCGCACATTGTTCAACCCAAAACGTCCGAGCCATGAAACATTATTTTCTTTACAAATTTTACCAGGCCTTACACTTAAGTACTTCAAAATTTTCCGGGGTGTTACATTCTCCCCCGCTTAGGATCATTCGTCCTCGAATGAGGGTAAAAATCCGTCATTAGCATCTTATGCAACTCAGTTTGTTTCATACCACTTTCGAGCAGCCCCAAATTTGACTAACTCCCAAAATTTTCAAAACTTTCGCCAGAGTTTTCCTTGTAACTAGGCCTATCCACCTGTCAGAGGGCCCCAGAAACACATCCTAACAACATATACGTATTCCAACGATGTAACATAATACAAAACAACACCAAATGTGGTCTCATAAGCAATATATATCCAGAAAGGAACACCCTTAATGCCAATTGTTCACATGATATAAAATTCATAAAAAGTAAGTCTTATAATTTTTTTCCTATATCACAATTATAAATACATGATCATTCAAACAAATAAGGATAATTTTTATTCATTTCTTCCTCGGCCTCCCAAGTAGCCTCTTCAACCTGTTGGTTTCGCCACAGCACTTTCACGGAGGCAATTTCTTTATTTCTCAATTTTCGGACTTGCCGATCAATAATAGAAACCAGAATCTCTTCGTAAGTCAATTTTACATTTACCTCAATGGTCACAACCGGAACAATGAGTGTCGGATCTCCAACTACTTTCTTCAACATAGACACATGAAACACCGAGTGTACTAATGACATCTCAGGTGGTAGTTCAAGCTTGTATGCCTCCTCACCGATCCTCTGAATAATTTTATACGGTCTGACATACCTCGGACTCAATATCCCTTTCTTACCAAATCGCATTACACCCTTCATGGGGGAAACTTTCAAGAATACCCAATCATCTTTTATTTTGAGCTCCAAATACCTATGACGAACATCCGAATAAGATTTCTGACAACTCTGAGCAATCTTTAACCACTCCTTAATGATTTTAACATTTTTCATAGCCTGATGCACGAGGTCTGGCCCTATCAACTCTGCTTCCCCAATTTCGAACCACCCAATGGGAGATCTACATCTCCTACCATATAAAGCCTCGAATGGTGCCATTTGAATGCTAGAGTGATAGCTATTGTTGTAGGAAAATGTTATAAGTGGTAAATGATCATCCCAACTACCTTTGAAGTCTAGAACGCAAGCACGCAACATATCATCAAGCGTCTGAATAGTCCGCTCTGCCTGCCCGTCAGTCTGCAGGAGAAAGGCTGTACTAAGATTCACCTGAGTACCCAAACCTTGCTGAAATTTCTTCCAAAAATTAGCAATGAATTGTGCTCCCCGGTCAGAAATGATAAAAATTGGGGTGCCATACAACCTGACTATTTCTTTGATATACAGCTGAACATATTGTTCCGCTGTGTCAGTAGACTTAACCGGAAAAAAGTGTGATGACTTCGTGAGCGGATCCACAATTACCCAAATTGAGTCAAACTTGCGCGAAGTGCACGGTAATCCTACCACAAAGTCCATATTAATCATTTCCCACTTCCACATTGGAATTTCTATATTTTGTGCCAACCCACCAGGCCTTTGGTATTCGACCTTCACTTGCTGACAATTCGTACATCTTGCCACAAAGTCCGCCACATTCCTCTTCATATCATTCCACCAATAGACTTCCTTAAGATTATGATACATGTTTGTAGAACCTGGATGTACGGAATACCTAGAAGTGTGAGTTTCAGTCATAATTCTTTCCCGGAGACCATCCACATATGGAACACAGAGTCGACCTTGGTACCTTAGTGTACCATCATTCATGCTAAGAGAAAAGGCCATGGTCTTATGTTTATGAATTTTCTCTTTTAATTTCACCAACAATGGATCGTTATATTGCTTCTCTTTGACTTCCACAACAAGCGATGATTCAGCCCTATTTTGCACAATTACCCCTCCTTCACTAGAGTCCGTAAGACGAACTCCAAACTAGCCAATCGGTGAACTTCTTTGGCCAATGGACTTTGATATGCCTCCAAGTGTGATAAGCTACTCATAGATTTTCGGGTAAGAGCATACGTCACAACATTGGCTTTCCCGGATGACATAGAATATTGATTTCGTAATCATTATGTAACTCATGACATCTTCTCTACCTTAGATTCAATTTCTTCTATTTGCAAATATATTGAAGGATCTTTTGGTCCGTGAATATGTCCACCTAGACCCCATACAATTAATGATGCCAAACCTTTAATGTATAAATCACAGCCGCAAGTCCTAAGTCATGTGTTGGATTGTTTTTCTCATGATTCTTGAGTTGCCTAGAGGTATAAATGATCATCTTGCCATATCTCATCATTAATGGAACATCTATATCAGATTTCTCTTTGATATGACCTCCTAGAAATTGAGTTCTACAAAAATTTTCTTGATACGGTTACGATCTTATTAGTACTTGTAACTTATTTTTCTAAATTATTTTTTTCAACAAAAGACATTACTAGGCCAGTTTTCTTATGGGACCATCTGTTTCAAATGAATAACATCGACTAGCTTGCGCACACACCCTGATAACATCAACCTGCATGGCATTACCTTAATATGTGAAGTAACATCATGCTCAGACATTTCTTAGCCATCCTCTTTCCTTATTATAAGTCTTATAGGATTTTAAGAAACCACTATACTTCCATGGTAAACATTCTCACGATTCCTCTTTACTGCTAAACATTTCCCAAAACACATATCGATACCCTTCATATATATTTAACCCGAACATGGCCTTTTCTGAAACTTGAGATCCTCCTAAATTCTTCAACGACAACTTCTTGTTTTCCTTATAAGTGTAGGACTTAGTCCACTTGATTCCATCCTCGATGAGTAACTCATCTTATTCCCCGTATTTTAGTTACCAATAGTGTTTCCTGGTATTGTAGCCTAAGAACTATCATGTTAAATATGTTTAGTTCGTAACAAGTGTTCATCCTCTCTTAATCTGTTTCAAACATTTTCCCTTTGGTCTAGACAATATGTTGATACTATATTTCCTTTGTGACTAGAGCATTTACTCCCATCCCATTTTGCCCTTAATTAATAGTTGACAACCTTATTGTGCCACACTTGTTCGCCTCCCATGAACTCGTAGTATCATTGTGTCTGGTTTGTTGAGTTTATCACACCGCCACTTCATCACCAGCAGTCTCACTTTCCAATGTAATATGTAGACATGAACTCCCTCTATATATTTTAGTTGATATTCAGCGTCACTCAAGTCGGCTGCATTACAGTTGATTCTTTATATCTTCTATTAACACTTGTGCTCTAGGCGAGTCCACCATTCTGATATGAACTATTTTGCGATAACCATGACCATCTCAATTTATAGATTTTCTTCCAATTTTACTCGCCTCCTTCTCCCTAGTTATCCTGAATTGACCCTATTTTTGAGAAGTTTAATTAACCAATCCTTTACAAATGCGTGCTTTACCTCGGACTGAGGTCTTCTTTTTTGCTTCACCGATTTGAACCTAGGGTCCAAGCTTAGCTGGTGCGTAGTTATCGATGGTGGGATCCCCGCCATGTCTAAATGGGACCAAGTAAAACAATCTATGTTATCGATAAGAAATTGAATAAGTTTTTTCCTGAGTTTGGGGGTCAATCTCGTTCCCAGATATACCTTTCTCTCGGGCAGATATTCGATTAATATAACCTGCTCCAGCTCTTTGATCGTGGATTTGGTTACGTTAGAGTCGTCGGGGATGATAAAAGTTTGAGGGGTCAGAAAATATTCCTCGTCATCTTTTATTTCCCGTTTCACCGATTTAGTCGAGACTGGTGGCTGTGATTGCTATTTGGCCTCTTTTATGCCCGAACATTCTGAGGCCGATAATGTTGGTATCAGTGTTACCTCATCGACCACAAATATTTCCTTCACGGCATGCTGTTCTCCGTATACTGTTTTCACACCGTCCGACGTAGGGAATTTCATTACTTGGTGGAGAGTCGAAGGTACTACTCTCATATTGTGGATCCAAGGTCTTTCGAGTAGGGCGTTGTACCTCATGTCACCTTCGATTATGTGGAACTTGGTATTTTGGATGGTTCCAGCCACATTCACGGGTAGAATAATTTCCCCTTTAGTCGTTTCACTGGCCATATTGAACATTTAAGACCCGAGTTGCGGGCATGACTTGATTCTTCAAACCGAGCTGCTCCACTACCCGATATCGGATGATATTCGCAGAGCTACCTGGATCCACTAAAACACGCTTAACTTGAACTTTATTTAATAGGATAGAAATTACCAGAGCGTCGTTGTGAGGCTGAGAAATGCCTTCTACTTCTTCAATTTCGAATGATAAAGTGCCCTCGGGTACATAACCTCGAGTTCGGTTTTCCCCTATGGCCGATACCTGGCCGCGTTTGAGTACGTGTCCCTGTGGAGTATCGACCCCGGCGATGATCATATGAATGATATGCATAGGTTTCTATTATTTATCTTTTCTGTTGGCGTCCCTTTCTCTGAAGTGATTCTTGGCTGAGGAACTCTCGAATGTGGCCCTCATTGAATATACGGGCTTCCTCTTCTCTTAATTGTCTGCAATCCTCGCTCATGTGGCCAAGCGTACCATGATACGCGCATATCAAATTCGGGTTCCTTTGGGAAGGGTCGGTTTGCATGGGTCTGGTCCACCTAGTATCTTTGATTCTTCTGATCGCTGATACAATGCCCGATGCGTCGACACAGAAATTATACTCTGATAGCCGAGATGCCTCTTTAGGATCAGCATATTTGTCAAAGCCACTCTTGCTCATAAGCCCCCGAGAATTTTGTCCTTTATCACTCCTTCGATTGTTCCGGGCGGCATTGCGTGTTGAACCATTGTTCATTTGATCTACGACATATGGTTGATATCGGTCTCTGTTCGACCTTTGCTCTCTGTCGACGTCCCTCTAGTTTTTAATAGCCGACCTATTCTGATGCATGAATCCGGAAGGAGCTCCTAACTGGTTGTATTCGACCCTAATTTTTGACTGGTATCGATTGTGTACATCTGCCCAAGTTATTGTCGGATACTCGATCAAATTTTGCTTCAGCCGACGTGATGCTATTGAACTTTGCTCGTTCAACCCTTGGGTGAAAGCTTGGATGGCCTAGTCATCTGTGACCAATGGCAATTCCATGCGTTCCATTTGAAATCAGGACACGAACTCCCTAAGCATTTCATTATCACTTTGTTTCACTTTGAAAAGGTCCGATTTACTTCTTGCAACCTTTATGGCACCAATGTGTGCCTTTACAAACGAATCCGCTAACATGGCAACTGAATCGATAGAATCTGGTGGCAGGTTATGATATCAAATCATCGCCCCCTTTGAGAGGGTTTCTTTGAATTTTTTCAACAACACGGATTCGATTTCATCGTCTTCCAAATCGTTACCCTTGATGGCACACGTGTAAGAGGTGACGTGTTAGTTGGGATCGGTCGTACCGTTATATTTGGGGATTTCGGGCATACAGAATGTTTTAGGGATTGGTTTTGGGGCTGAACTCGAGAGAAAAGGCTTTTGCACGAATTTCCTGGAATCCAATCCTTTTATCATAGGTGGAGCCCATGGGATTTGATCGACCCTGAAATTATATGTTTCAACTTTCTTATCGTTGGCTTCGATTCACTTTTTGAGCTCCTCAAGTATTTTAGCAATTTTGGGAGTAGTCCCCGATTCTTGTCCGTTTGACCTTACTATGACTGGCTCCGTTTGGTGGGCAATTTCTCGAGGCGGACTGGGCTCTGGTCTACTTGGTAGCTGGATTTGGCTCTGCAATTGAGCTATCGCTACCTGCTAGGCTTGCAACATTTTAAAGATCATACGCAAGCTAACTTCGTTCTCCTCCACATTATGGGTGTCTCGAGCTGTAGATCGAGTACCGCCATGGATGCTATTTTCAGGCTCAGAACGTTGGTTTGCCTCAAAGGCCACGTGTGAGTTAATGTCTAGTGGTACTTCGGCTCGGGCTTCGGGTACTTCGACTCTAGCTTCAATGGCATCGATAAGCGGTCCTCTGGCCCTGGGTATCAAGTTATTGGTTTCATCTTGAAGGTCGGCTTCGTTGTCGGTAGGTAAAGCCATTAATCGAGGATTTGCCATTGTTAATTCGAAATCAGAGACACTTTCTAAAGACGAGCGTAAACTGGCATATGTTGCAGATTTGTATCAAATAAACACTGTTTTCCTTAGCCCCACGGTGGGCGCCAAACTGTTTACCCAAAAAATCGGATAGAGTTAAATTTGTGTATGGTTCTAAGGACACGTGATATAATCCGATACACATGATAGAGTGAATAGAAATGTATATTTTCTAGACAAATGGAATAAAATATAAGGTAGAGAAAAAGAAGTACTGATGTACAAGGCAAAGTAAATGAGCTCCAAGATCTTAATCTCTCAAGAGTTGTTTTTGTTATATTGTGTGAATGTCCCTTATGCTTACAAGGATCCCCCTCTTTATAGTAGAGGGATCCTACTTTATCTATAATAAAAAATATATAGTGGAGAACCCATGAAGAATTGTCTTTTCCCCAATTCCTTCCAAGATTCTCTCCTTTAGTGCGGTTGCAACGACCCTTGTCTGTGAGCTCAATACTGACTCGAAGTCGGTATTGGATCGAGCCATCGGCCTTGACTCGGGCCCGATACTGACTCGAACTCGATATTGGATCGAGCCGTCGGCCTTGACTCGAGCTTGATCTCGATGCGGAGTCTTGATATTTGGGGTGGATGTTGGCCGATCTATGCATCTTCGACAACCTTTGCGTTGCCTCATAGTTTGATTTGGTTATGGGCTCGATAATGATACTGAACCGATCATTGATCGGACTTAGAGCTCGAAGCATGATGTCCTTACTTCGGACCTCGCCCTGATATTACGTAGATACCCTTCGATCAAAGTATTACCATCTCAACCAGTCTGTATGATTGACTACTCGATTTTGATCATATACACCATCCAAGCTGAGCTATTAGAGAAAAAAACATCATTAGTTGAAGTTGAGTCCAAATAGCATAATTTTTCACTTCCCTTCTACAAATTCTGATGGAGCAAATGTGTTGAAGTATATATAGTACCAGGGAGGATCCTACTGAGTTCATCAATATTCTAACTCCCATCTAATACGAATTCTTTAACCTTTAGCCTACACGATTTAGTAACATTATTAGTTAAATTTGCAAGTGGTCCTTTTGTTGTCCAAGTATCGCACCAAAAACTGTTGTCCCCTTGTGAATAAGCCACAAAATGTTATTTTCTGCATATGGATGGCAATGAGACGGTGCGGGTGTGGGACAGGTTTGATCTTATGCGGGGCGGTTGTGGGTGCGGGGTGGGTTGATACTTCTTTTTGAATATCTAATGCGGGGCAGGGCGGTTGCGGGTTTAGGCGAGTTCCCTCGTGTAGTATCTACAAAGCAACTATTCATCTTACTTATGTTTTTCTGCTTTTACTTTTCAGCTGCAACTTGCAAAGCATTTTCTTTTAATTTCTCTTGTTCGGTTTTGTCATCTCGTGCTAAAATGCTGCTAATATTGCATAAATGATTATCTGTGTTTCTACATTATACGAAATACAATGGATCAAGGGAGAACAAGAAAAGATCACCGTGGGAATCTGATTCATTTACGGCTTGTGTATGTTGGAAGTTTTTGTTTATTAGTTGCTTTGTTTATTTAGCGTTAGTAAGAAGTTCAGACTTCAGAGGGGGAAATTAGGACCACTAACGCCCAAGAAAATAGAAAAGAAGGCCATATTTATAAATAAAAAAAATGAAAGAAAAAATACTCATTAAAAATGAAAAAGGAAAATTTATGCTTTGCCAGGGTTAAGCGGGTTGGTGCGGGACAGATTGAAAGCAGAAGATTTTGCTATGCGGGGTGGTGGCGCGGGTTGAAATCTTTGCAGGTTAAGGCTACACCCGCCCCGCAACCACCCTCGCCCCGCCCCGCCCATTGCTATCTCTATTTCTGCCTTTTGTTTCATCTCCATCATTTCCTGAGACTGGCATGTTCTCCACTTTTTAGTCACATGGTACCCTCTATTATAAGATTTAGCATTGAGGAAGGTAGACCAAAGATATTCTTGAGTTCTAAAATTTCACCACCTTTTGATGGAAAGAGAATTACTGACATGTTGGATTCTCCTAGTTCAAAGCCCATCCTCCCCAGTAAGGAAAAAATATATTTGCCCATTCACCATATGTGCAGAGCTATTATAATACATTCTCACCTTATTATAATTAAATCAACAGAAATAGAATTACCACTACTAAATATAGTAATATCATCTTCATAAGCCAGATGATTAATCTTATGTCCTCTCACACTCATAGAGAAAGGAATGAAACTATAATCAAAGAAAAGTCTATTTAGCAGTCTAGATAATACCTCTACACCAATTATAAAAAGGGATGGGGATAAGGGGTCTCCTTGTTTTAGCTCCTGGCCAGCATTAAAGAAACTTCTTCTAGTAACATCTGTAATAATGGAGTACCACACCCTTGATATAAGCCTCCAAACAATCTTAATAAAAAAAATCAGAGAAGTAAAACCTGTTTCGAATTGAATTAACAAAATCCCAATGAAGTCTACCATAGGCTTTTTTCATATCAAGTTTAATGCGATTTTCTTCCTTATTAGGCTATGTATTCCCTTGAATAATATCTAGTGCTAACAGAACATTATTTGTAATCAACCCCACTTTGATAAAATCACTTTGATATTTCAGAAATGAATTTAGAAAGCAGGATATTAATCCTCATGGACAGAACCTTGGAGATGATTTAACTGAGAAGTTACTAAGACTAATAGGTCTTAGTGTTGAAAAATATAGTGGATGATGTTTGGAATCAAGACTAAGAAGGTGTAGGAGTAGTATCTGGTAAGTTATTCATGAAAGTATTCCTGAACAAGATTAGTAACATCCTTCTTGATGATGTGCCAATGTTTGTGGAAAAAAGTACCATTGAAGTCATCTGGCCTCCCGGAATTCGTAGGACTCACATTACAAATAGCATCATGAATTCGTCGTCCTCCTCCTCCTCAAGAGTAATAGTCAACATCTCATTATCACTTTCTGTAACAACAGTAGGAATTGCCTCCAAAATAGGTATCATCAACTACAAGTTTCTGCAAGTTAAACAACTTCTTAACGTGCCTGATAGGTGACAACTGATTTTCCAATCTTCTATATATCTCCCTGAATCCATATCCCCTTACTATGTATAATCGTAATCTTTTTCTCTGATCCTTGAGTATACTATGAAATTACCTAATGGTGTTGTCACCTTTTTTAAATCACTTAACCTGAGATTTCTATATCAATAAGGATTCTTGCATAGCCTGCCAATTAACATAATCTGCATGAAACATATTGAGGTCTTCTCTGACTTGCTCACTATTATCGATCAGTTCTAAATCCTCACGCAGTTAGATTTTGGTTTTCCATTCAACTACTTGGTGATATGCATTACCAATTGCGTTTCTAGACCAATCACTGAGTTTCCTACTAAGATTCTTCATCTTTTGATGTAGTATCCACATGGAATTTCCAATAATAGGGGCCGGGTATCCCAGACCTCCTGAACTAGTTCCATGAACCCATGTTGTTCTATCCAGAAGTTGAAAAACCTAAAGTACTTAGTATAGTTAGATTGATTTTCTTGATGCTTCATGATGAGTGGTATGCGATCATAACCTTTTCTTACAAGGTGCATCACAACACTGCTATTGAACTTTTGTTCCCAAAGAACATTATGAAGTTTTCTTTCAAGCCTCTTCCAAATTTTCTGTCTAAGTTTTCTGTGATTCTATACATCAAGTAAACCTAGGTTCCACAAAGGCATAAATATGTTATATCGAGGAAGAGGCAAACTTGAAAATAAAGAAGATAAAAAATACCAAATTTTAACGTGAAAAACCTTTAAAAAAATCAAAGGTAAAAACCATGGGATCACAAAGATCCAAAAAACTCCACTATAATAATAAGAGAGTAATAAAAGTTCTTCAAATTGTCTATATAACAAGTTCTAAACATGGAGTAACAATAGCAACAAGAGCAACGACAAATCAATTGAAGAAAAAAAAGGAGAAGTCACAAAACTGGAGCTGCTGTTTGGGGCACGAAATCAGATGCTACAGGTCTAATATCCAATATTCACCATTCAAATCCAATACCAAGATGTTATGAATACTCCGTCCAATTTGCAGCCCGATCCAACGATTAACGAAATGGTAAATGGGATATGAAGTTGGCTGGTCGGAATAAAATCTGCAGCAAAACGAATACTTTTCTTCTCTTTCTCTCTTGATGAAAGCTCTCTCAAAAACCACTCTTATGTGCTTAAGTCTTTCAAAGACTTATACCAATTAGCATGGAATAATTTTCCAAGGTTGTCCTATTTATAGATAATGAGTGGTGCTTTCTCTTAAAGCCCAAACCAACTCTAAATAGAAATAAAAACTGAATCCAATTCAGAATAGGAATGGAAACTAAAAGAGAATGGGATTAGGCCATTGGGCCTTTGGCTGGACAACATGGGAATGGGCCCAACAAACTTCCCCTCCAGCCAAGGGGCCAAATATGTTTTCAAGTAGAGGAACCATTGACAAGCTTCATGCATGCCAATTGTTTGCAAAACTCATGTTTATCTGCAACCACCGCCTTTGTCAGCATATTCGAAGGATTTTCATCAGTGTGTATCTTCTCAACCTCAAATAATTTCTCTTCCACGGCCATTCTTATCCAATGATACTTTCTATTTATATGTTTAGTCTTAGAATGAAAAGTGGAGTGCTTGGTGAGACAGATAGCACTCTAATTATCACAAAATAAGATGTACCTTGGCTGCTCAAAGCCAAGATCATTAATAAACCCCTTCATCCATAATAGTTCTTTGGCACCTTCTATTACAGCAATATATTTGGCTTCTGTGGTGGATAAAGCTATGCACTTCATTAGTTTAGATTGCCAAAAAATAGCCCCCTGCAAAAGTGATCAAATAATCGGAAGTGGATCTTGAATTATCAAGATTGCCTCCTAAATCAGAGTCTGTGCAACAAACAAGTTCAGGCTTGCCATTGCCAAAGCACAACTTCAAATCTGTTGTACCTTTCAAATACCTTAATATCCATTTTACTGCATCCCAATATTCTTTTTCAGGATTATAAAGGAATCTACTAATAGTACCAACATCATGTGCAATATGTGTTCTATTGCAAAACATAGCATACATCAAGCTACCAACGATAGAAGAATAAGGAATACGAGACATCTCCTTTTTCTCTTCATTAGTAGATGGACTCTGACTAATACTCATTTTGAAGTGTTTAGCAAAAGGAGTACTAACCACTTTTGTATCTGTCATGTTGAACCTATTGAGTACCTTCTCAATGTATTGCTTTTGGGACAAAAATAACTCCTTTCTATCTCTATGTCGGTGGATTTGAATGGCCAAGATTTTCTTTATTAGCCCCAAGTCCTTCATCGCAAACGATTTGCTCAACTACTTCTTAAGGACTGTAATTCTGGATTTATTCTTGCCAACAATAAGCATATCATCCACATAAAGCAATAAGATAATAAAATCATCATCATAGAATTCTGGAAGAATACACAGTGGTCTGAAGAAGTTATCTTGTACCCTTGTTCTTCTATGACAGATTCAAACTTCAAATACCATTGCCTTGGAGCTTGTTTTAATCCATACAATCTCTTTTTCAATTTGCAGACATAATTTTCTTTTCCCTTAGTTACAAAACCCTCAGGTTGCTCCATATAAGTCTCCTCATCTAAATCACCATGAAAAAAAACAGTCTTGATGTAACGATCCGATCGGTCATTTTGAGCATTTGTACTTTTCTCGGTTATTTGAGGGTATGAGTAGCTCAGTATGATGTATTATTACTTGTGTGAATCATCGATTTTGGTTTTCAGGTTATTCGGAATTGAGTCGGAGGAATGATTTTCAACTAGAAACTTCAAATTTGAAAGGTTTGTCCAAGCTTTGAATTTTGAGTAACTGACCTCAGATTGGATTTCTGATGGTTCCGTTAGCTCCATTGGGTGATTTTGGACTTAGGAGCACGTCCAGATTGTGAATTGGATGTCCGTAGTAAAGCTTGGCTTGAAATGGCGAAAGTTAGAATTTTGGAAAGTTTGACCGGTAGTGGAATTTTTGATATCAGGGTCGGATTCTGATTCCGGAAGTGGAGCAGGTCCGTAACGTCGAATGTGACTTGAGTGCAAAATTTGAGGTCAATCGGAAGTGATTTGATAGGTTTCAGCATCGGTTGTGGAAGTTGAAGTTTCAAGTTCACTGATTTCGAATTGAGGTGTGATTCGTTGTTTCGATGTTGTTATGTATGTTTTGAGGCCTAGAGTAGGTTCGTGTTATGTTATGGGATTTGTTTATATAATTGGTTGAGGTCCCGGAGGGCCTCAGGTGAGTTTCAAATGGTTAGTGGATTGATTTTTGAATTTGGAACACTGCTGAAGCTGAAGCCTTCTGGTGTAATCGCACCTACAGAACAGTAGTCACAGGTGCGAGTAGGGGTGCGCTGAAGCGTGGTGCGCAGGTGCGGAATCGCACCTGCGCAAGAAGGAACGCAGATGCGGAGATGGGCTAGCCTAGGCAGGGCTCAAGTGCGAGGGAGTTAACCGCATCTGCGAGCCCACAGGTGCGAGCGAGGCTCCACAGATGCGTAGTTGAGAGAGAGGAAAGTCCTCATATGCAGACCATTTAGTGTAGAAGCGAAGTTTGCAGATGCGACCTCTTGGCCGCAGGTGCGGATTGACTGGACATAATCCTTTAAGTTTGAGGGTTCGACATTTTCAACCATTTTCGGATTTTGGAACACGGTTTGGGCGATTTTGGAGAGGAATTTTTTCACACAACTTGGGGTAAGTGTTCTTGACTCCCTTGTGATTATATTCCATTAATCTATCTTCATTGTTAGCAATTGATGGATGAATTTAAAGAGAAAATTGGGGGTGTTGGCCTAAAGTTCATAATGCGAATTATTGAGTTTTGAACATCGATTTGGAGTCAGAATTGAGTGAAATTAGTATGGTTGAACTTGTAATTGGATGGGTTGTCAGATTTTGTAAGTTTTGTCGGATTCCGAGATGTGGGCCCCACAGGTAATTTTTGGGGTGTAATTTTGGATTTTTGTGGAAAATATTAGTAATTGATATGAAATTAATTCTTATAATTTTGTGTACTGAATCAAATTAATTGTGGTCGATTCGAGCCGTTCGGAAGTCGATACGCGCAAAATAGAATTTTTGGAGTATTGTTTAGCTTGCTCGACATTGAATTCGTCTTGTTTGAGGTAAGTAACTCTTCTAATATTGGAGTTGAGGGTATGAACCCTGAATATATGTATTATGTGGATTGTTGGGAGGTGACGCACATGCTAGGTGATGGGCGTGTGAGCATGCACCATAGAAATTGTGTCATAATTGTTTCCGTGGAATTTTGTAGTCAAATAATCTTGGCATTTTCTATATAGTTTTGTGTGCTAAAGAAATTGAGCTGAGAATCATATTAAAAATCATGTTGAGGCTATGTGCCAGTGTTGTTGGGACCCCAGGGGTCATATAGCTATAAATTATTTATTTTAAATTGAAAATTCATACTCAGTCATATTCATGTCATTACATATCATATCTTAGTCTCTGTTGTTATTATTGATATATCACATCACCTTTTTTGGGCTATTTTATATTTTCATGACATTATGAGCCCATGAGAGAGAGACTAGAGATATTGATGACTGAGTGAGGTCGATGGCCTGATTGTGAGGATAATTATGGGATCGGGCTGCATGGCGCAGCATGCCAGATTGGCTTATTATAGCACGTGAGTTATCCGTGCAGATCCAAATATTATATAGCACGTGAGTTTTCCGTGCAACACGTGAGTTGTCCGTGCAGATTATAGCGCTTGGGCTGAAGGAGTCCCTCCGGAGTCTGTACACACCCCCAGTGAGTGCAGGTACCTACTGAGTGCAAGTGCTGAGTGCGAGTACCGAGTGACGAGCGGTTGGGAGGACTGAGTGAAATGATATTCTGAGAGTATGCATATGATTTTATCACTGAGTGGCGTCACATTGACATGCACACATGACATACATTCATAGAGATGTATTTTTCTCATGTTGTACAGTATCACATCATTCATGATTTCTCATACATGTTGACAGATGGGCATAGTGATGCATTTGTTTTACACGGGGTATGTTGAAAGAAAATGAAACATCTTATTTTATTATTGAAAGGATTTTGGGAAAATTATTGTTTTCAAACTTATTCATATTTTTGACAACTCCGGTAAACGATTTGGGTTTTCATTGATGTATTTGAAGGAAAGAACTATTTGTTTAAAACATGATTTAGTTGAGCATTTTATCTCTGAGTTACTTCTGTTATTATTTGCTTTACGTTGTTATGGACTATTGTGGACTACTAGTTTTGAACTCGACCTTGGTAGAAAATCGTTACTACTTTCAACCTAAGGTTAGGTTTATTACTTACTCTGTAAATGTGGTCGGTTGTACTGATACTACACTTCTGCACATTGCGTACATATGTTGGTCATTATTGTTGCTGTGTTCGATGGTTGCTGGATTTGAAGATGTACATGTGTTCCTATTGTAGCTGCCTCTTGTTCATGGTAGCCTTAGATTCATAAAACTCTGTTTATGTACTATTCAAACAATCTATGTATTTATTTCATTTCTACTTTGTAAACTCTATTCTTAGAAGCTCATGATTTGTACTACCAGTTCTTGGGGAAATGTGTTGGTTTTAGATATTTTCTTTTAATTAATTGCCTTATTAATATTTATTAGAATTGGATAATTGGTAATTGGCTTACCTAGCGGGTTGGGTTAGGTGCCATCATGACTAGTTGGATTTTGGGTCGTGACAAGGTAGTCTCAGAGCTCTAGGTTCATAGGTTCTACAAGTCATGAGAAAGTGTCTAGTAGAGTCTTGCGGATCGGTATGATGACGTCCATACCTATCTCCGAGAGGCTACATGACATTTAGGATATACTTCTCATATTTCTTTCCTTATCGTACGACATTGATTCAGCTTGAAATGTAACTCTTTGAATTTCATTCCACGCATTCGTATGCGCATTGCGAGCGCTCAGTATCATCTGTGCATTCATTGGCTTGTGATTCTATGAACGAGGTTTGAGATGTGTATTCTGTATTTTGGTGGCAGGCCAGTCTGGAGGACTTGAGGCCATGGTTAGACCGGAGCTTGAGCTCGGTAGCTTCAGTGGTAACTTGTACATTTGGACTCATATGTCCGATAATGTCCCTATGAGAGGAATTTGTGGCTCGATGAGCGGTGAAGTGGCTATGTGGTGAGACTATGAGATGTGTTCAGATTGTTCGAATGTGACGAGAAGATTTTACTTGAGATGTAGCAAGAACCATGAGGTATTCGGCTTCTGTTTTGGTTTGGCCTATGGTCTCGAGTTATGGGTGTTGAGGGATCTCTCAAGTTGTTTAGTTGTGGAGTGAAGTAGATTCTCATGTCTTGTTGACGAGTTCATATTCAGGAAGATTAAGTGATTGCGTAATAGTTATGACTGTGGAAAAGTATAGAGAGATGTCAGCTTGAGGCAGAGCATGTAGGCTATCTCCTGCAAGGTGTCCTGAGATTGTGTAGTCCTTATGATGTTTTATAGATAGTTCTCTTTTACCAGTGAATGATATATGTTACAATTTGAGTTTGGATCGCTTGTGGAAGTAGGCTTGACTATTACAAGGGTGGATGCGAGATTTGCAGAAGATTTGAGGTATTATATGGTTTGTGTTACATGGGTTTGCGAAGGATTTAGTTGAATTTCAGTGTGGGATTCTGGCAGTAATAGAGTATGGGTATCGTGATGATATCGACTGTTTTGTTCTATGGCTTTGAGCCAAGTGAGGAAGTCTGCTATCGACGAGTTGTGTGTCATATTAGTTTTAGTTCGGGGTATACCGGTGAATCAGTTATGACTTGCAGAGGTCGAAATCGAGGATGACTCGGGTAAAGGAATTTCTAGACACAAGTTCTGTTACACTCTACGGTTATATGAGGATCATAATACAATTGAGTGATTATTCATGAAGAATGTAGTGTACAGGGAGCAAGAATTTGCTCGGTTGCGTAGGAGTGTGGGTTACTCTTATTTCCCTTGGGTGTTGGTGTACTAATGGGGCACAGGTCGTTCGGTCCGTTTGGTCGGTTTAATTGAGATTTCAGTAGAGTGGATAACTCTCGAGAATGGTTCTAATGAAATTCAAAATTTATATGTATCGATTTGGAAATTTTCAAGATTTATATATGGCTAGAAACTGGGAGTTGCATTAGAGTGTGACGAGACTAGGGACATTTTATATCATTGTGGATTATGCATTTCAGTATCAAGAAGGTAAAGAAAACAGTTTTAGGTTCACATAAGGTCTCTTTAGAGTAGGTATCTGGGTTGTGGTGCCTTGAGGTGCTTAAGAGAGCATTCAGCGGCTTATGAGCCTTAGGGCGGTGTGGTTTATGCTAGGGTCCCGTGTGGTGAGTTTGGTTGAGGATTGTGGTATTATGGTGAGGAGAAGAATCAATTTAAAGGTAATTCAGAAGGAACTCGGAGAAATAGGGCATCTTGGTAGTAGGTTGGATCGGCATGGTAATGGGTAGGATCGGTTCTTTGGGCGCTTATGATGTGGTGAGATTCTACAGATGTTTCGTGGCAATGCTCTTGGGTATTGGCAGCCTGCGTGGCTTGGTTGAGATAGAGAGATTTAGTTCAGATGGCTTGATTATGTGAAAATGAGTTTCAAAGAGTTTTCGATGGTTACTACCATGGTTCGAGGTGTATATTTCCTACCGGTGTGTGGAACATGTTGCGAATATGGGTTTTCTCCTGGATGAGATCAAACAGAAGGTTTCTAACTGGTTGAGTATGTAGTTTGCTATGACTTGGAGTGGATTATGAGGTTTTCGTACTTTTCATATGATGGTGTGGTACATGTGGTGTGTTGTGTGGGATTGAGATTTGCCTATGCAAGGTCACGATTCATTTTGAAAGGAAGGTCCTAAATTATTAGGAAGTATGGACGGTTTTAGATGACTAGGTAAATGATATTACTATTTGGTGTGGTTTGATGAGAGTATACATTTCAAGAGGGGGCAAGGTGTTTTGAGGTATGGATATTTCACGGGTACTACGACACTCTTCTAGTTGATCAACTGCTGATATTCACATTTTTGCCAGGTGGCACGGAAGAATTTTAAAAGTATTTCTCATGGGATAATCGTGTATGAGAGATATGTTAGGCATTCGGGCGATGGAGATGGAATAAAAAAAGGGATTCGTGTGTTTTATGGATTTGGAGATTGGGAGTTCTCAGGAGCAGATTGTTTCATGGTTGTGGACTGTAAAATTGTGGTCAGAGCTAGCCAGATGATAGAATGGGTTATGATTCAGTCATTGTGGACTTTTAGAGGTTATTTATCTATATGTGGGTAACTAGAGCTGATTTGGGGGTTCATTGGTAGGCCCAATTAGGATGTATATGCTACACCGGGTCGGATTGGTTGGCTTCATACTGCTATCATTGAGGGATGTGCCATTTGGTTGTTTCCGAGCTTATACATGTTCTGAAGTGATCCGTGAGCTACTTTTCTACACTACGAGGAGTTGTGATTCGTTGGTTACATGCACATATGGTGCAGTTCTATTTGGGCCTTATGGCAGAAATTTGAGTGAGATGAGTATTTGGGTACCGCATGATTGATTGGGCGTTGTTTATGTTTATTTCGGACTATGGTATGGAGTTAGTTGCTTCAGTGGTTATGGTCATGCACTTTTGGTACTAGATGTCAAATTGTGCGTGGTTGTTGATTTTGAGCATTGTGATTTGAGGTATTTCATGTGGACCAATATTTGGATGGGGTCGCACATTGCAGCGAAGTCATGTTGGGATACGATCCTTTGTGTTAGATTCATGTGTTATGGTTCTGTGGTGTGTGATGGATTCTTAGCATTGCGTCGGGGTGGTATCCGTCGAGCTTGCGGGATGGTTCTCTTGTTTGAGTCATTTTCACGATTGAGCACATTTTGAATGTTGCTATTTGGTGCACAGATTGAACGGGTTGTGGCTTTAGATTGTACTGATGTATCATGGCACTAGAGTAGTCGTGTTGGATGAGACGAGGCCATTGGACCTAGAATGGATGCTATCGGATTTGATTGTGGTATATTTGGGAGGATAACATCGGAAGTCGGCTTTGAAATTGGCTATAGTTCTTGTGGAAGGAGCGGGAGCGCTATGACCTATTGGTCTAATGAATGGTTATGAATTCGATATGTTTCTTTCATCATCGGCAGTGTGCGAAGGTTTTAGAACGAAGTTTTGTTTGATATGAGGTTTATTACCGGCATTGGGTTGATTTGAGCCGCTACTGTGATTAGAAATCATTGCTTCGAGCATTCGAGCTATGTGGCATTTGAATTTGAGTAGTTTGGTTATGGTTACAGCTTTTGGTACAGCTTTTTCAGACTCATACGATATGTAGATGCTAAATTCTGATCTTATAGCAAATTTTGGATGTTGGAGATTGATTCGAAGGCTTGTGGGATATTTTGAATTGAGAAATTTCAGTTATGTTGTGCTATCAGACCTGTATAGGATAGAGTGATGTGGGATCACCCCCGTGTATGTGCATGGGAAGGTTACACAGCGATTTGATGGCTTTGGAACAACTCCGGGCACGTTCGAGGAGGAATGTATGTTTAAGTGGGGGAGGATGTAACGACCCGACCGGTCGTTTTGAGCATTTGCACTTAGCTCGGTTGTTTGAGGGCATGAGTAGCTCCGTATGATGTATTATGATTTGTGTGAATCGTCGATTTTGGTTTTCAGGTTATTCGAAATTGAGTCGGAGGAATGATTCTCAACTAGAAGCTTTAAATTTGAAAGGTTTGACCAAGCTTTGAATTTTGAGTAACTGACCTCGGATTGGATTTATGATGGTTATGTTAGCTCTATTGAATGATTTTGGACTTAGGAGCGTGTCCAGATTGTGAATTGGATGTCCGTAGTAAAGTTTGGCTTTAAATGGCGAAAGTTAGAATTTTGAAAGGTTTGACCGGGAGTGGACTTTTTGATATCGGGGTCGGATTCCGATTCTGAAAGTAGAGCAGGTCCGTAATGTCGAATGCTACTTGTGTGCAAAATTTGAGGTCAATCGGACGTGATTTGATAGGTTTCGGCATCGGTTGTGGAAGTTGAAGTTTCAAGTTCAATGATTTTGATTTGAGGTGCGATTCATTATTTTGATGTTGTTATGTGCGTTTTGAGGCCTCGAGTAGGTCCGTGTTATGTTATGGGACTTGTTGATATAATTGGTTGAGGTCCTGGGGGGCCTCATGTGAGTTTTGGATGGTTAACGGATTGATTTTTGAATTTGGAAGACTGCTGAAGCTGAATCCTTCTGGTGTAATCGCACCTGCGGAACAGTAGTCGCAGGTGCGAGCAGGGGTGCGCTGAAGCGAGGAGCACAGGTGCAGAAGGAACTTCACAGGTGCGGAATCACACCTGCACGAGAAGGAATGCAGATGCGGAGATGGGCTAGCCTGGGCAGGGCGCAGGTGCGAGGGAGTTAACCACATCTGTGAGCCCGCAGGTGTGAGCAAGGCTCTGCATATGCGGAGATGAGGGGGAGGCAAGTCCGCATATGCGGAGCAATTAGCGCAGAAGCGAAGGTCACAGATGCGACCTCTTGTCTGCAGGTGCAGATTGACTGGACAAGATCTTTTAAGTTCGAGGGTTCGACATTTTCATCCATTTTCGGATTTTGGAGCACGGTTTGGGCGATTTTGGAGAGGAATATTTCCACACAACTTGGGGTAAGTGTTCTTGACTCCCTTGTGATTATATTTCATGAATCTATCTTCATTTTTAGCAATTGATTGATGAATTTAAAGAGAAAATTGGGGGTGTTGGCCTAAAGTTTATAATACGAATTCTTGAGTTTTGAAAATCGATTTGGAGTCGGAATTGAGTGAAACTAGTATAGTTGAACTTGTAATTGGATGGGTTATCGGATTTTGTGAGTTTTATTGGATTCCGAGATGTGGGCCCCACAGGTGATATTTGGGATATTTTTGGATTTTTGTGAAAAATATTAGTATTTTGATATGGAATTAATTCCTATAATTTTGTTGACCGAATCAAATTAATTGTGGTAGATTCGAGCCGTTCGGAAGTCGATACGCGTAGAATGGAATTTCTGGAGTATTGTTTAGCTTTCTCGACATTGAATTCGTCTTGTTTGAGGTAAGTAACTCTTTTAATCTTGGGGCTGAGGGTATGAATCATGAATATATATATTATGTGGATTGTTGGGAGGTGACGCACATGCTAGGTAACGGGCGTGTGGGAGTGCACCATAGAAATTGTGTCATCATTGTTTCCATGGAATTTTGTACTCAAATAATCTTGGCATTTTCTATATAGTTTTATGAGCTAAAGAAATTGAGCTGAGAATCATATTAAAAATCATGTTGAGGCTATGTGCCAGTGTTATTGGGACCCCCAGGGGTCATATTGCTGTGAATTATTTGTTTTAAATTAAAAATTCATACTCAGTTATATTCATGTCATTACATATCATATCTCAGTCTCTGTTGTTATTATTGATACATCACATCACCATTTTTGGGCTATTTTATATTTTCATGACATTGTGAGCCATGAAAGAGAGACTGGAGAGATTGATGACTAAGTGAGGCCGACGACCTGATTGTGAGTATAATTATGGGATCGGGATGCACACCGCAGCAGGCCAGATTGGCTTATTATAGCACGTGAGTTGTCCGTGCAGCACGTGAGTTGTCCGTGCAGATCCAAATATTATTATAGCACGTGAGTTATCCGTGCAGATTATAGCGCTTGGGCTGAAGGAGCCCCTCCGGAGTCTGTACATACCCCAGTGAGCGTAGGTACCTACTGAGTATGAGTGCGAGTGCCGAGCGATTGGGAGGACTGGGTGACTGGGAGGACTGAGTGAAATGATACTCTGAGAGTATGCTAATGATTTTATCACTGAGTGGCATCGCATTGTCATGCACACATGACATACATGCATAGAGATGTATTTTTCTCATGCTATACAGTATCACATCATTCATGATTTCTCATACATTTTGACGGATGGGCATAGTGATACATTTGTTTTACACGGGTTATCTAGAAAGAAAATGAAACATCTTATTTTATTATTGAAAGGATTTTGGGAAAATTATCAAACTTATTCATATTTTTGGCAACTACGGTAAACTATTTGGGTTTTCATTGATGTACTTGAAGGAAAGAACTATTTGTTTAAAACATGATTTAGTTGAGCATTTTATCTCTGAGTTACTTCTGTTATTATTTGCTTTACGTTGTTATGGATTGTAGATGTACTTGCGTTCCTGTTGTAGCTGCCTTTTGTTCATGGTAGCCTTAGATTCATAATACTCTGTTTATGTACTATTCAAACAGACTATGTATTTATTTCATTTCCGCTTTGTAAACTCTATTCTTAGAAGCTCATGATTTGTACTACCAGTTCTTGGGGAATGTATTAGATTCAGATATTTCTTTACTTAATTACTTTATTAATTGTTATTTGAATTGGTTAATTGGTAATTGGCTTACCTAATGGGTTGGGTTAGGTGCCATCACGACTAGTTGGATTTTGGGTCGTGACACTTGACATCCATCTGCTCAACCTCTAAATCTAGACTTGCGGCTAAGCCTAGAACCACACGAATAGAAGACATCTTCACAACAGGGGAGAAAATTTCATCAAAGTCAACTCCCTTCTTATGGATAAAACCTTTAACAACTAACCTCGCCTTGCGTAGATGTATGGTTATCTTTCTTTATTATGAATATCCATTTGTTAGATAAAGCTCTCTTACCTTTTGGTAATTTCACTAACTCATATGTGCCATTCTCATGGAGTGACTTCATATCATATTCCATAGCTTCGATCCACTGATCGTTGTGAGTATCTTGCATGGCTTCATCATAATTCTCAGGTTCTCCCATGTCAGTCAAAAGTACATACTCATCAGGAGGATAGCGCATGGATTTTTGCTTCTCCCTTGTAGATATTCTAAAAGAGGTTTCAGGAGCATTCGAAGTAGTTACCTGAGCAGGAATTGGTTGCTGATCAACCACAACTTCATCAACTGGAGCATCCATAACATCTCCACCATGATGATTATTTTGATCTTGATCACTATTTTCATTATTGTCTTGGGTTCCTTTATGTGCAATAGGTGCCTTAGCAATTGAAACTGGATCAATATCAATTAAGCTCTCAATACTCTGAGAATTTATCTTCTCAGCTTTGTCAATATCTTCAATAGTCTGGTCTTCAAAGAATATTGCATCACGACTTCTAATAAGTTTATTGTCAATATGATCATAAAAACGAAACTCGAATTGATCTTGACCATAACCGATAAATATGCACTACTTAGTTTTGACATCCAGTTTCGATCTCTCATCTTTAGGAACATGCCCATAATCTTTACACCTAAAAACTCTCAGGTGGTCATAAGAAATATCTTTGGCAAACCAAACTCTGTCTGGGACATCACCATCCAAAGCAACAACATGAGACAAATTGATAACATAGGCAACAGTGTTAAGTGCTTCCGCCCAAAATGTATTTGGAAGTTTAGCCTCTAAAAGCAGGCATCTAACTCTTTCAACTAGAGTTCTATTCATCATCTCTGCCAAACCATTCAATTGAGGTGTCTTAGGCGGAGTTTTCTGATGATGAATTCCTTTTTCCTTGCAATAGTCATCAAAGGGACCACAATATTCACCACCATTGTCAGTGCGAATATATTTTAATTTCTTCCCTGTCTGTCTCTCAGCTAAGGACTGAAATTCCTTAAACACGCAAAGTGCTTGATCTTTAAATTTCAAAGGATACATCCAGAGCTTACGAGAATGATCATCAATGAAGGTCACAAAGTAAAGTGCACTGCCTTTTGACTTTACTTTAAAAGGACCACACAAATCAGAGTGTACTAGCTCCAATAAATATGGCTTTCTTGAGGGAGGATGGCTATGAAAGGAAACTTTTTTCTATTTGCCAGCTAAACAATGGATACACCTTTTCAGCTTTGCTTGTTTCACTCCAGAAAGCAAACTTTTCTTAGCCAAACACGCAATCCCCCTCTCACTCATATGACTTAATCTTCTGTGCCACAATTCTGATAAAGTGTCACTTTTCACTAGATTTATGCAGTCATTAAGAATAGAGCCCTGTGCCATATATAAATAACCAGACTTGACTCATCGAGCCACTACTAACGAGCATTTGGTGAGCTTCCATTGGCCATTAAAGAGGGCATTATGGTAACCTTCATCGTCTAATATTCCCGCAGAGATCAAATTGAAAGGAAAGTCATGCTTGACATCTTGAAAAACTAACGTTGAACCATTATTAGTTTTCAAACAAACTGTTCCAACACCAAACACCTTAACTTCACTGGCATTGCCCATCTTTAACACTCTAGAATCAAAAAGAGTATAAGATGAGAACAAGTTTTTTCTTGGTGTGACATGTGAGGTAGCTCCAGAATCTACTATCCATCTCGTCTTATGGGATATCAAATTGATGACGTTTTCATCATAAGCAAAAAGAAGGTCATCTCGAACAATAACAACAACATTGTTCTCGTTATTTTCAGCTTTCTTTCCTTCTCTAATGTCTTGCTTCAACTTATGGCAAAACCTTTTGATGTGTCCTTTTTTGCCACAGTGGGCATATAATATTATGATATTTGGACCTTGACTTACTTCAACTTTTACCTCTATTCCTCGAGCCTCTTGTTCTATCTCTCCCCGGTCTTCAGTAACCAAGATATCTGCTTGTGAGGACGAAACCTGAGATTTTCTCCTTACTTCCTCGTTCAACATACCACTCTAGGCATATTCCATGGTCACCTTACCTCGAGGAGCTGAATTTGTCAAAGAAACACGAAGAGTTTCCCAAAAGTCTGGATAGTATTAAGAAGCCAAAGTCCTTGTATCTCATCATTAAAATTAACTCCCATTCCAGACAACTGATCAAGGATGCCCTGAAAATCATTTATGTGATCAAGGATAGGGTTGCCTTCCTTGTATTTAAAGGTCATCAATTGCTTTAGCATGAACAACTTGTTGTTCCCAGTTTTTGAAGCATAAAGAGTCTTTAGCTTTTTCCACAATGATCTCGCATGTGTCTCATTCAAAATATGGTTACAAATATTATCTTCAACCCATTGTCGTATATATCCATATACTTATTGGTGCTCGAAATTCCAATCTTCATCAGATATAGTCTCGGGTTTATGAGCTGCAAAAACGGGTAGATGCATCTTTTTCACGAACAACAAATCTTTCATCTTGCTTCTCCAAACATTATAATTTCTCCCATTTAAACATACCATATTGCTCATATTCGCCTCCATTTCGTAATAACCCGAATAAATAACCAAGGCTCTGATACTACTGTTATATCGAGGAAGAGGCAAACCCGAAAATAAAGAAGATAAATAACACTAAATTTTAACGTGAAAAACCTTTCAAATCAAAGGTAAAAACCACGGGATCACTAAGATCCAAAACAATCCACTATAACAATAAGAGGGTTACAAAAATTCTCCAAATTGGCTACACAACAAGTGCCAAACACGGAGCAACAATAGCAACAAGAGCAACGACAGATCAATTGAAGAAAACAAAGGAGAAGTCACAAAACTAGAGCTGCTGTTCAGGGCTCGAAATCAGATGCTAAGGGCAACTAAATCCGATCTCCACCGTTCAAATCAAAAAATAAGATGTTATGAACACTCAGTAAAAATGCAGCCCGATCCAACGGTCAACGAATCAGTAAACGGGATTTGAAGTTGGCTAATTGGAATAAAATCCGCAGCAAAACGAATACTTTTCTTCTCTTTCTCTCTTGATGAAAGCTCTCTCAAAAACTACTCTTATGTGCTTAAGTCTTTCAAAGACTTGTACCAATGAGCATGGAATAATTCTCCAAGGTTGTCATATTTATAGATAATGAGTAGTGTTTTCTCTTAAAGCCAAAACCAACTCTAAATAGGAATAAAAAACCGAATCCAATTCCGAATAAGAATGGAAACCAAAAGAGAATGAGATTAGGTCATTGGCCTTTGGCCGGACAACATGGGCATGAGCCCAACAAAACCCATCATCAAACATATCACATTATTGGTCCATACAACTGATAAAGTCCAGTCTTTTATAAGTAAGTTCTGTGTTGTTTGCCCCCCATCTTCTAATCAGGTTCCATTATAACATTATAACATTAAAGTCACCTCTAATACATCACGGACCATCAATTATAGAGCTAATGTTGGTTAGGCTCTTTCCTTTCGGCCGAAGAACATTTAGCATAAACAACTCTAATGTAGGAATACAGACCTCCAGAACCCTAGTTAAATTTTATAGTGATTAGCTGTTCTTCATTGGTAGCAACTATATCTTGTAAGTTAAGGCTCTATAAGCACCATATGTTGTGACACTACTTTGAACACCCAAGAACCTAATATAGCCTTCAATCTTACTTTTACTAACTAGTGGTTCCACAATGGCTACAAACTCAACTTTGTTGATATTACTCACAAGTTTACTCTTAGTTTTTTTAATTCTCTTGCGTTTAGCTAGCTACTTGTCATCGGGAGTGACCAAGTGAGTTGCAATTTACACTATGGTCTGTTTGTCATTGAATTTCAATCGATCTAACTTTACGCTCATCAATTTTGTCAAAGATCTTGGAATACTACCCTGTATATGGGAAAAACAAATTGAAGGTGTAATAAAATGTGGGACGTGGCATCTTGGTAAGAACTTAGGTGATATTGATGTGAATTATTAATAGTGACACAAGTGTTGTAACTCTCCTTAATTGAGCTGTTTAATTGGTTAATATTTATGTTAGCCGTCATGATGGTAATAGTTTTATATTTCCAATCATATTGTGACACATATGATGTTTTATTTCAGATATACAGTTATTTTACCTCAATATATATAATGTACAGATTGAAATTTGTTAGTCAGTTGGAATGATAATATCTGGTGAAGTTTTCCTCTCTAGAATTTTCTGCTCAAGTATTTTCTCTAATCATCATATCCGAGCATGATCCATGAAGATCATTCTCTTTTACGATTGAGTTCTGCTGCATTTCCCTTCAATTCGGTTTGATCTCATTTTTTTTTTTGTATTTTTTACGTATTCGATTCTTCACTTTTGATTTTGGAAATGAAGAATTCATACATTCAAGCAATTGTCATGGACTCTACAAGCAGGGGCAGAGTAAAAATCTGTGTAAAAATTCATTAAAATTACTAATATATTAGATATGAACCCATAACTTTAAATATATAGTGGTTTACTACTAAAAATCTTAAAAGTTGAACGCATAGAGTTTAAATCTTGGATCCGCGAGTCCTTTGTACCTTCACGCATTTGATCATCCTGGCATGACCTTGGTAATGGACTCTATAATGGATCTGGATATGGAAGTTGACTTAGGAAAAATGGGAAATGTTTTAGTTAGTACGGAAAAGCGGAGATCCTTAGCAACGTGGGATTGCTATTCAAATAGGAATTGCCATAATGCTATTAAGATCTCAAAGAAATTGTATAACTTGCAAAGTCAAAGAAAATGCATTGGTTTACTCTTGGCAAGTAAAGGAGCACTACAAAGACAAACAGAAGCTAATTGATATGCTATTCTGTTAAGACCACTTTCCATAGCTAAAGTGGGCAATTATTAGCTCTCAAACAACAAATATTTGGGAGGTTCTTGCCACTAGAGTTATGAAAAATTAAGTTTGGGAGCTTGGAGCTACTGCTTCTTATGAATGTGCAGTTAAAAGTTTGAAGTCGACCAATAGAAGCAACCATTGAATAATTTTTAGTGATCTTTACATAGATATGCTTACTAATAAATATATTTACCACTTTTGTAGAGATTCCTTCTTAATTACATAGTATATCTATATTTATAATTTATATATATCCATAATACAAGAAGCTCCCTTAAGTATAGCCATTAAGTAAGGGTGTACACAGGTAAGGTTGGTTTGAATTTTTCAATTACCAAATCAAACCAATTACAACAACAACAACATACCCAGTATTATCCCACACCGTGGGATCTGGAGAGGGTAGTGTGTACGCAGACCTTACCCCTACCTTGTGAGGATAGAGATGTTGCTTCCAATAGACCCTCTGCTCAGGAAAGCATAAGCACCATATTAATGAAAATATAGACAAGAAAGGACAGTACCAAAAAGCCATATAAAAGCAGAATAAAAATAACCAGATAGTAAGATGATCAACAATGAAAGAAAATAACGGTTAGCCATAAAAACCTACTACCAATAGAAAGTGAGATTGCGTGCCAATACTATTGTTATGAAAACTCTAGACTACCTACTATACTACCCTAATCCTCGATCTTCATACCTTCCTATCAAGGGTCATGTCCTCGGTCAGCTAAAGTTGCGCCATGTCTTGCCTAATCATCACTCCCCGCCACTTGTTTAGCTTACTTCTACCTCTCCGTAGGCACTCTAATGTCAACCTCTCATACCTCCTCACCGGGGCGTCTATGCTCATGCTCCTAACATGACCAAACCACCTAAGCCGCGCTTCCCACATCTTATCCTCGATAGGGGCCAAACCCACCTTGTCGAGAATAACCTCATTTCTGATCCTATCTAACCTGGTGTGCCCGCACATCCATCTCAGCATCCTCATCTCTGCTACATTCATCTTCTAGACATGAGCGATCTTGACTGGCTAACACTCAGATCCATACAACATCGTTGGTCTAACCACCACTCTATAGAACGTACCCTTAAGTTTCGGTGGCACCTTCTTGTCATACAAAATACCTGAAGCGAGTCTCCATTTCATCCATCCCGTCCCAATATGATATGTGACATCTTTATCAATCTCTCCAACCCCCTGAATAATAGACCCAAGGTATTTAAAACTCCCTATCCTGGGGATGACGTGCGAGTCCAGCCTCACCTCCTCTTCCCCTCCTTGAGTCTCACCACTTAACTTACACTCCAAGTATTCTGTGTTGGTCCTGCTCAACTTGAAATCTTTAGATTACAGGATCTACCTCCATACCTCTAATTGCGCATTCACATCGTCTCGCGTCTCGTCAATCAATACAATATCATCTGTAAATAGCATACACCACGACACCTCCCCTTAGATATGGCGTGTCAGTACATCCATCACCAGAGCAAATAAAAAAGGGCTGAGTACCGACCCCTGATGCAACCCCAGCATAACCGAAAAATGGTCCGAGTCCCCACCCACCGTCCTCATTCGGGTCTTTGCTCCATCATACATGTCCTTAATCAGCTTAACGTAGGCAACATGTACACCTCTAGCCTCCAAACATCTCCACAAGATCACCCTCGAAACTTTTTCGTACGCCTTTTCTAAGTCGATGAACACCATATACAAGTCCTTCTTTCTCTCCCTATACTGCTCCATCAATCTCCTAACAAGGTGGATGGCTTCTGTAGTTGAACGCCCCTACATAAACCCAAACCGGTTCTCGGAAATAGACACACTCCTCCTCACCCTTAGCTCTACAATTCTCTCCCAGACTTTCATAGTATGGCTAAGCAGCTTAATACCCCAATAGTTATTGCAATTTTGGATATCACCCTGTTCTTGTATAGAAGAACCATCGTGCCCCACCTCCACTCTTCGGGCATCTTCTTCGTTCTAAAATTGACATTAAATAACCTAGTGAGCCACTCCAAGTCTGCCTTGCCCACACTCTTTCAAAACTCTAATGGGATTTCATCTGGCCCGGTTGCTTTGCCCCTGCTCATCTTACGCATAGCCCCCTCAACTTCATCAACTCTAATTCGCTTACAATACCCAATGTCACACCGACTCCCGGAGAGTTCCAAATCACCCAGTACAATGCTCATGTCCCCCTCCTCGTTCAAGAGACTATGGAAGTAGGTCTTCCATCTCCGACGGATAAGCCCCTCATCTAACAAAACTCTACCTTCTTTGTCCTTGATGCACTTCACTTGGTCCAAGTCCCATGCCTTCCTTTCTCGCGCCTTGGCTAACTTGAACAACCTATTATCCCCACCTCGTCCCTCGAGTTCCTCATACAAACGACTAAAAGCTGCAGTCTTGGCGGCCGTAACTGCTAACTTTGTCTCTTTCTTAGCCAACTTATAATGCTCCCTATTCGCCATCTTCTCCTCTTTGTCTACACTTTCCACTAGATTCAGGTACACTGCTTTCTTGGTTTTCACTTTTCTTTGCACCTCTCCATTCCACCACTAGTCTCCCTTGTGACCACCAGAGTAACCCTTTGAGACCCCTAATACCTCTCTCGCGGCTTCTCTAATGCACTGTGCAGCCGTGGTCCACATAGCGCTTGCGTCCCCACTACTCCTCCAATTATATCAGGTTATTAAATCTAAAGACCAAACCAAACCAATAAAATTGAAGTTTTTTAATTTCGATTTTTCTCGAGTTTTTCGAGTTTTCGGGTTATTTCAATTTTTGTTTTTCATAAAGTCTTCATAGCATAATACATAGAATTTATACTCCAAATATTTATTTAAACCTATTAAGACAAAACTATATAAGGTATTTTCAAGCAAATAACATAAAATATGAGATGAGTTATGACATTGTACAAAATATTCAACAATAAAGAAAATAAAAATCGCATAAAATAAATATTATTAATAAGCCATAATGAAAGTGAACATAATCTAAAATTACTACGTTGTTAAAATAACTACGATTAATAAGTACTATTATTTACATGACCAAACACTAAAAAAAATAAGTTATACATTTTATCTAAACCATGAAAAAAAATTAAAAAAATGATATCCAACACTATTCTCATTTATAATACAATTAAATTGAATGTCTTTTGTTAGCATTAGTATTGATTTGAATTTGATTTGGGATTTTTTCGAGTTACTAATATTTATGGATTATAAACCTTATTAAGTAGTTAGAATTAGAAGTCAAAGCTTGAAATAATACATTAAAAGATAAAACTATGAAAAAGTTTAAGAAATATTTATAAACTATGCTACAATAAGTATTTTTATGTAGTAAATATACTAAAAACTTCCATACATGTAATGTCGGGTTGGTTTTATTTTGATTTGACTTTTTTTAGTTTGTTTACCCATAAAATTGGATAACAATTAAATTTGTAAGTGGTTTTAAGGATACGTGAATTTATTCAATACAAACGGTAAAGACTGTTAGAAATAACATATAAGAGATGTAAGAAATTATCAAACCACTTGAAAATAAGGGGGGAGGGGGGTGATTCTGGACTCGAGGGCAGCCTTAATGAGGTATCCGTCTTTGATCCCGAGCTTATAATAATGAAACATTAATCGACAACGTAAGAACTTTGAATGACAGAAAAATAATAGTATATTTCTTTAGTATGCATGTTACAATGTATTTAATGAATAATCAGACCCCCCCTTTTTATATAGTAGGGGAATCCTACTCTAGGTACAATTCCATAAAAGGTAAAAATCTCCCATTTAACTAATCATTGAATTTTTGCCAGTATATGCCGACATCCATGCCGTGATACCCGACTGGTCATGGATATTTCGGCCTTCCGTTAATCGTATTCGATTGCCCGATAATTCTCTCTGAAGTCTTTGGTATTTGGTCCGTTCCTGGGGTCATGGCCCCGATACACTCGAGGGCAGGCATCGTGCCCCCGGAGCCTATCTCGATGAGTCCCTTACCTCGATTTGGCTCCTTGTCATCATGTCCTTTACTCGATTTAATTTATCGGGAACCAGGCCGTCTTATGTGTGTGGTTTCACCCGTATACAAAAGTCCCCTCGTTTCTCGGAGAGTAAGTTTTATGAAAACGACAAAGAACGACATGAGTTCTTTGATCTCTTCTTCAACATGCTGTGACACAAAATGACAAAGAAACTGAAACATCCCGTCAGTCGCGTCATAATGACCCCCAATGTGTGTCAGTCGTCGGCAGGTCATGCCTGAATGTGAAATGACATGAAGCCCCTATAAATACCCCTTCCTTCGTTCATTTTTTTTTACTTTTGACCAAGCTTCTACCTTCGATCCTTCAAGATATTACTGCCTTCCTTCATTCTTCAATATTCTTACCTTCGTTCTTCAAGTTAAAACCTTTCTTTTACCCCTCATTTAAGCCAGCGTGCTTGATTTTCTTAGCAAGTTCTCACTCTTCATCTTCTCATTCCTCTTCATCCTTCCAAACCTTTTTATAAAAATGGAAAAGACTTCCAAGACCATTCCCCAGAAAGGTGCTCTTTCTTCCTTACAGCCAACCACTAAGGCCGAGGAGACCATCTCTGATGTGATTGGCCTCAAGAGGTCCACTCCGGGTGCGGCCACTAATGAACCGGCGGACGAGTCCCCCTTGAAAATTTTTGTCCCCAAGGGGTGTTCGGTTAATGACGACGTCAAGGTCGAAAAGCCATCTTCGGTCCAAGGCCGATGCAAGGTGGTGTCACGGTACATTTGCTCCATCACTAAGGTCGTTCTTCCTGTGGTTCGAAAGGATTGCGGCTGGATGGATAAGGATGTAGTGATTCCCGAGCCTAACAATAACATTACTACCTATGTTGTGGGATATCTGAGTGTTTACACTTATCCCTTTACATTGGGACGGTGGACATGGTCATCTTGGACTTCTGCAGGAGGTACAACATATGCCTCGGCCAAATTCACCCATCGCTTTGGAGGATCTTGATCCTCCTCCGATTCTTTATGAACAAAATCTATTTGTGCACGTTCACCGTCGATTATCTACTACACTTGTACAGTCCCCGAATCTTCGGGGGAGGGGGGGAGGCTAATAAAACTTGTACGTCGGGCCAGTAAAGCCCCATTTTCAAGTATCAACAAGGACCGGGATTGGGGTTAGTAAGGACGCTTTATCCGGGTGAGGACCGCCGACCTAATACCTGCCGAGTGGAGGCCGTTCCCCGAGAAGTGGAACGTATCACGTAAGTACTACTCCTTTTAATCGCCGATTTTATGTTTTATATTCCCTTTACTCATCGGTGTTTGCTGTGGTACAACCCTTTCTCGAGTTCCAAACACCATTCCTCGGCTCAATGAGTGGATCAGAGGCATTTGTTCAGAGATGCCTTATGCCGAACGCTCATTGCGCAAGCTCTCGAAGGGCCTCTGGGAGGCCTATTCTCACGGTAAGATTCTTCTCTCCGAATAAGTAGCAATAGATGTTCCTTTCCAACACTATGTTCTCATTTTTTCTCTTCTTTTTGCAGGCTTGCCTAAGACCATCGAGCTTAGGCCCTTGGTAGGGGAGAGGACCATGCCCGCTAATTCTTATGCTTCGAGGCTACCCGGATCCATAGCAGGAGAGAAGAAAAGGAAGAGGGCCCCGAGTTCCCCGAGCTCGGAGAAAAAGAAATCAATGAGAAGGTTGGTTCGTAAGTTAAAGGAAAGCTCCACCTCCTGAGTTCCTGACTCAGACTCACTTTATCGGCTTAGGGACGAGCTCGAAGAGGACAAACTCTTTGTGACCCCGAGCCGTCTATCCCCGAGGAACGAATGGCAGCCGAGGGGGAAAATGATGGAGGCTAATAACCCTCAAGTTCATGAGGCGGATGCCTAAGTGAGGGCGGAGATCTCTAGAGATGCCTGCTCTGCCCCGCCCGGTATTATAGATATTTTGGGATCGCCATCGTTCATAGAGTCCATGTTCGATGAAGCCCGAACGATGAAGGAGCGATCTAATGAAGGGGTTCATGGAGCGGACGATCCCCTTCGATGCTTCTTTGACGGTGTAGACTCAACGGTCCTGGAAGACTTCACCGGGTTGGGTTACTTAGAGGTGCCAAGGAAACGTCCATCCTCGGAGGTCGACGGGCCAAACTCGAGCCCGAGGTTGATCAACTGGTTCCCCGCTCCAAGCACGGATCCTGGCAGAAAGCGATCAGTTGTTATCACCGTCTCGGAGGATGTCGGGATCTTCCGACCCTGTCGGGGTAGCTAGCTACCTCTGGTGCCTCGTAATCGAAGAATACCAGGCAAACATAAATGAGGTAAATGCGCCATGCTTGTTCTATGAAGCACAACAGGCGCTGAACCGGGTAAGGTGTTATCACACTCTTTAATCTTTCGAATTTAGTTTTTGATGACTCTAATGCTTTTTTCACATTTTCTAAGCCTCGATGCTCCACTATGAAACCTTTCTCCGGTACCGGGATGAGCTAAGCCAATTTGAGGCCGAGGTCAAAGAGCTTGCTGAGAAGAGGGACATGTATAAGCTTCTTAGCGAGCAATGTGAAGGAGAAGTCAAGAATCTCCAGTCTGAGTTGGAAGCGACTCAGAAAGAACATGCCAACCTGGTGGAACAAGTAAATATCTTTGAAGTTAGTGATGACGAGTTATGCATGGTGACTAACGGTCAAAACCCGCAGGTCCAATAGAAGGTTGATCGGGTCGACCAACTTCGAGCTGAGATGGACGAGGTCAAGGCTAGGGCCGAAGAGTGGAAGGGAAAAATGGACTGATTGGATTCGGAAAAGGAGACTGCACGGGAGTAGCTGGTCTCGGCGGAGGCCTAACTTCGAGTGGCGAGGGATAAAGTTAGGGCCCGATCCCAAAAAATCGAAGACCTCCGGTCTCAACTAGGATCGACCGTTACTATACGGAATACCCTTAGGAAGGACTTGAAATAGCCAAGACAGTGGCAGAAACAACCAGGGCCGATGCTGAAGAGATGGTGGCCAAGTACAAAGTTGACGTTGAGGCAGCCTAGGACCTCCTGAAAGTCATTGTTGAATAAATTAAGTGGCAGTCCCGAAGGAAGGCTCTCGAGGAAGTTCATGCCCGGGATTTCGACCGATCAGCCGAGATTGAAAATGCCAAGAGGCTCGAGGCCGAGGTTGTGAGCACCTAATTTATGACTATATTTGAATTTTTACCACCTTCTACAAATACATATTTTAAGAATTTTTAACATATATATATATATATATATATATATATATATATATATATATATATATATATATATTTTAACTTAATTACATTTTTTTAATATAAGGTAAGAATTAAAAATAATTTAAAAGGTCAAATTATTACTATTAGTGTTATTTTTATTTTTTATCTTTATTTTTAAATAAAATAAATTTTAAAAAAAACGAAAAAAATAAATATTTTTTTTAATTTTCGGATGGGAATAAAATAATAAGAAAATTAAAAGTATGGAATAAAAAAGTAAAAGTAAAAGTAGGTGGAAATTATTTTTTAAAAAAAGTAAAAGAAACTGGAAAATTAAAAAATAAAAGTAAACAAATGTGGAAATATAAAAAAAATGAAAAGTAAAAGAAAGGTGGAATTAAAAAATAAAAGTAAAGGTAGCTGGATGTTTTTAAAAAAAAGTAAAAGAAAGTGAAAATTTAAAAAAGAAAAGTAAAATAAGTGAAAATTAAAAAAAGAAAAGTAAAATAAGTGGAAAATAAAAATAAAAAAAATACAAAAAGTGGGAAATTAAAAAAATAAAAGTAAAGGAAACTCGGAAATGATTGTTTTTTTTAAAAAAAGAAGAAAACTGACAAGTAAGAATTCTTTTTAATTAAAAAATAAAATCTGAAACAATTTCGATTTTTTCCCTATAAATAGAAGAGAAATGTGAGGAGAAAGGGGGGAGAGAAGAAGAAAAAAAGAGAGGAGAGAATTGAGAGAATTTTGTTTTCTTCTTTTATGCTAAGGGAATTTCTACTTGTATCATTCTTTCTTCGTCTCTTCTTTTCAAAAACTCTAGCTATTCATCAACCAAAACCCAATAAAAATACTTCATAACATTCCTTTTTACACGCCAAAAAGTGAAGTCAATAGTCAAGGTCGAGGATTCCGTTGGAGCTCTGTTCACTAACTTTGATGTTCTTCTTCGCTTATGCTTGTTCGACGTTCGTCTGAGTTACTGTACATGTTCTTGGAAACTCATTTAATTGGAAATATTGCATTAAAGGTTTATTCTTTCCTCTATTCTTTTAATCATATTTCATATGATTTTATTTATTTGCCTTTAAACATTATAAATAGTAATGTAAATTAGTCCTTAAATGCTATATAATTAATCATGTTTCTGAAAATATGGTATTCAAACTTGCTTTAAAGTTGGGAAGATTTAGACCCTAATAAGCTTGGGCTTCAATTGTTGGATTGTAGGGTATTAGTATATGATGGTTTATTTATTCAAATATCTAAAGTCATACACTTCTTCCACAAGTAATTCCATAATTCATGACCTTACAATAATCTCAAAAATATAGGAAGAATAATAAACACTGATAGAATGCTTTAGACACGCCTTTAATTAGTTTATCGCGATTATGTATATGTTCGCGTGACATAATTGTGATTTTCAAAAATAAAACCGAAGTATGTGTTAACTTTGGCCAAAACAATCTTAATAAATAATAAAATTCTATTAATTGTATACACGTACGCGTGACATGATTTTGGCACAATAAACGAAGCGAATTCACATACGTGATTCGTTTCAAAGATAATTTTATATTTTAATAATAAAAGATGACATAGATAAAATATGAGAACCAATAAAACATAGTTTATCACAAAATATAAGCCAAATGTAGTCAATAAAGTGACCGAGCTAGAACCACGTGACTCGCGATCGTGATCTATACTTGTCTTTCTTAATTGTTGATATTAATTTGTTAGTGAGCTTAATGTGCTAATTACCGCTTATTTACCGCTTTGATATTATTTGAACTATATAAACTGCCTTCTTACTTCTCGCTTCTAACTCTTCTAAATTTATGGTGCACACGTGCGCGTTACCCACTTTTCTGTTAGAGGTTATTCCAAATAGAACGAAGCTGGATCAGTAACTAGGCTGGGTAGACTTTCGTGCTCTCGGTACGTTGCCCCCACCTCGGCTCGAGCTATCCGCTTGGGTAAGCCAGGTTTAAAACACTCCCCCGGGATTTAAAACCTAGAATAACATAGCCTTATGCCGGATCCCTAGTAGGAACGTTTGTTTGTATCACATGCATTTGACTTTGGGGGACTCAACACAGGAGTTGGGTCCGTCTAGGATAGGTGTACCCGATAATTATAAGACCATCCTAATGCATCTTATGTGCTACATGTACATTATATTTGATTTGGTTTGTGCATGTCGACCGATTTCTAAAGCATAAATATAAGAATTAAGAGAAAACCAAAAGGAAGAAAAATAGGAGAGAGAAAATTTACCCGGTTTTAAAAATATCTCGGTATTTGAAAATCAAAAAACCCTGACAAAATTTAACCCTAAAATGATTATTACAAAATAAGATTAAATTTTTCCCAAAAATAAAAGTGTCATCCCATTCCTGAAATATTGACTGAACTACGAGGGTCTGATTCTCACCGGATGTGAGATACGTAGGCAAACCTCATCGGTTCCGGCCCCAATTTTCAAAAAACAATTTAAAATATTTTCCCTTTTCTTGATTCCCTCTTTAGAATTCTTTCCTTAGAAAATTCAAAAAAAAAAAGTTAAATCCAAAAATATTTTACTTCTTTTTCGAAGTCTTTCATTCGAAAAAAAGAACAAAAAAAAAACAATTTCAAATCAAAATCTAGATATTTTTTTTCCTTCTTTAGAATTCCTTCTTTTTAAAAAAAATAAAAAAAATTCAAAATTCCATAAAAAAAATATTTAAAAGTCTTTATATATAAAAAAAATGGGTTAGTCTATTCCCGATCTCCCTGAACTACGTAATGATCTGATTCATGCGGCGACATGATACGTAGGCAACCCACAAAAGGTTCTATTAAAATATTTTTCAACGATTCTAAGATGAGGGATCAAATTGAGGTGTGAGGGTAAAAAAAATATGGTGATAATGTTAGGAGCATGACATATTACGTGTGCTTCATATCTATACAATGCCTAACCCTAACACGTTTGCTGTCTCTTATGGAGTAAGCTTAAGGTGGTTGGTATGTGGTGAAACTGGCAACACATCATTACTTCACCAGATCAAAGGGAACGATAGTAATGGATAACAGTGATGAAATTGAGTTGCTCAGTGACAATCCCCAGGGTCCATCAGTTGAGCAAGAATCGGAGGAAATAAGAAAATTGAGACAACAACTGTCTGATGTATATCAAGCTTGGTTTTCTGGTCAGCCTCCACCCCAGGGTCCCTCGGAGGGAACTTCCACCGTACCCCGGGCTACTCAATCACCACTCTATGTAGTGAGCGATCACATTCTACCACCAGGGTATGTGCCAAACTACAACCTCCATGCTGCCCCTGGTACCTCTAATATGCGACCTCCAGTCGCACTAGCGAGGAACACCCCTCTCGTCGTGTCTGGCGCACCGGTATATACAATCCCACCACCACCTCCTGTGACGAGGCCAAACAATGAGCCACCACCTCAGGCTTATGATGGCCAATACAACTCTCAAAATATGGCTTTCAGGGTCTCGGCTCCATATAATCAGACTCTTCAGTACTAGTCACCAGTGGAAAATAAAAAGCCTGCCAAGAAAGTTGAGACAGATGAGATGGCCAGGAAAATGAAAAGTCTTGAACAAAACATAAATAACATACAAGGACTAGGTGGTCACAAAAGTATTTTGTTTAATGATCTATGCGTGTTCCCTCACATCCATTTTCCACTAGGCTTCAAAATCCCAAAATTTGAGAAGTATGATGGACATTTCGACCCTATCGCCCACTTGAAAAGGTATTGCAACCAGCTGAGGGGTGCAGGTGGAAAAGAAGAATTATTGATAGCTTATTTTGGGGAAAATCTTATGGGGGTAGCCTCTGAATGGTTCATTGACCAAGATATCTCTCACTGGTATGTCTGGGACGATATGGCCCAAGCCTTCGTCAAACAATTCCAGTACAACATTGATATTGCACCAGATCATAATTCCCTGTCCAATATGAAGAAAAAGCCGACGAAAAGCTTTAGGGAGTATGCTATCAAGTGGAGCGAGCAAGCAGCTAGAGTTAAGCTACCCATGGATAATCATGATTTGATCACTATTTTTCTAGAGGCTCAAGAGCCTGATTATTTCCAGAACATGATGTCTGCTATGGGTAGACCATTCGCTGAGGCTATCAAAATTGGGGAGATGGTCGAAAATGGTTTGCAAACGGGCTGAATCTTGAGTCAAGCTGCTTTTAAGGCCGCATCACAGGCCGTTCAGAATAGTTCGGGGGGTTTAATGAACAGAAACGGGAGAGAAGAGAGAGCCATGATGGCTTCCAGCTCGAGGGGGCCCCGCATGGCATTCAACCAATCATATATGGTTCCTGAAGTCCCATAACACTATTATCCCCATCAAGATGCTTCTTATGACATGGCACCACATCCATATGCAGTGATGAACACGCAATCTTATACGCAGCCACAACATTATACACAAAATCAAGCTCCACCTCCCAGAAATGCCCGCCCCTACCAAGATCCATATAATCCCCAACCAAATGTTCCCCAATACAATCCTCGCCCAAGAGAGCCTCTCAGAAGGAATTAGTTCACCCCTATTGGTGAATCATACTCTAGTTTGTTCCAAAAGCTAGTCAGGCTAGGTCTGCTACAGCCAGTGACTTCGAACCGGCCAAACCCCGAGTCCCCCTCGCACTGAGCTGATGCTAGATGTTAATACCACTCCGGAGTAGTGGAACATGATACTGAAAATTGTTGGACTCTCAAAAGAGCAGTGGAAGACCTGATCGAGGTCAAGACAATAGTTCTTCAGGACGAAGAGGCTTATGATGTGACAAACAATCCCTTGCCTGCTCACAACACTGGGCCAGTAGTCGGAATGATTTGTGAAAATGAGAAATTTGATCCAGCACTGAAGGCCATTGCAGCCATTGCCGAGACAGAAGAAAAGCCAAAAAACGGTTGCCAAACCTGAAAGTTTCATATCAGATGGGAGTCTCAATAGCTGGTCTTGCTATCCTTTCCGCGTTCGGATTATTTCAGGGTGTGATCCCGATGTTTAACTTTGTTGTCTAACTTTTCGATGTAAACCCTTCTATCTTTAATTTTTTTTTAAAAAATAATAAATAATAAAAAAAATCAAATGAAATTAATATTTCATTGTCTAGGAATGTCTCTTTTCTTAATCTTGTCATTTTTCTTATTCTCTTTTCAGTTCTGTTAAATGCAGATTTTGATGACATGACATGCTTGCGGACTTCAGGCCCAAATTCTAAAACGCTGTCAGACTTTGAAATAATGAATCAAAAATCAGAATGCAATGAAGATAATTTTAAAGAAATAAAATAAAGAATCGAAAATGTCAAAAGGTACACACATTGTAACGAGAGTACTGTCAAGAGAGAGTGTTGTACTTGGGAAACATCTAAGGAAATATCCCTCAAACAACTGTCAACGCAGGTGCAATAAAAAGGTACTATGTTTGATCCTCTATATAGCATTATTATTCTCTGGTTGGGATGAAAAAGGCTTCCATTCTCGCTACCCAAACACTATTGATCATGTTGCCAACCCTTTGAGCCAGTTACCTTCCTTTGATTACCCTCTTGGGAACCTGAATCTGTTATTGAAAAAAAAACAAGGAAAGAAGAAGAAAAGACAAAAAGAAAATGAAATGAAAAATTAAAAAAAAGGAAAAAGGAAAGGAAAAAGAAAGAGAAAAGAAAACAAAACAGAAGAAAAAGCAAAACAAAAGAAAATAAAAAACAAAGTTCATTGAACTACGTTTGACTTGATTCAGAAAGGATACGTAGGCAACCTCTCTCTGGGGTTCAGTCACACTAAAACAAAAATCCACATTTCCCTAAAAGTTGAAACTGGGGCAGATGTTACAATGGTTCGGCGATGGTTTCGTCTGAAAGGTTCCAAAGTTGTAATTCAATCCAAATCCTTTTTACCCAAATCCTTTTCAAGTCCTTCCGATCAATCAACGAGAATGTTCAAGAATTGGAGGATACAATAACTTGGATCTGATACAACAAAATGAGAGAATTAAAATGAGAGAGTCTTATTGGTGAAAACCCTCACGGGCACTGCAAGGTTATGGTGAGTAAAGAAACCAAAATGAGAGTCTTGTTAGTGAAAACTAGTAAAGAGCACTATAAGGCGATGGAAAGAAGAGAAATGAGAGAGGTCAGTTGGTGAAAACCCGCTAAGGGCGCCACCGATCGAAAAGAGGATCCTTACACCCATTGGAATTGACAAAGTCCAAGGCAAGGTTTCTCGGTTTCAAGGCAAAAGTTGTGATAAATTTCTGAGATTCATACAATGGACACAGATCGGGCATCCAGTTCAAAAGGCATATCATGTTCATTGAAGTCCGCATATACTCCAGATAAGCCCTTCTTTCCTTCCCCCGAAAGGGATATCTCTTGTCTAAATTCATTGTCCATTCCATTGTTTGTTATTCTTTAAATCCCTTTCGGTCAAACTCTGTTCCAAAACTAAGGCAAATAAGGGATAGCACGACTGATTTACAGGGTTTTTGTTTGATACAAGATAATATTGAAGAGGCACCCAACCTTGGCAGGGGTATCAAGTCAACCCCGATTGGCCATGGTGGCTGATGCTTTGAAATAAAAAACTCTCGAAAGGAGGAAATCAAATTGAAAGTGCCTACAAGGCAAAATGAAGTTGAATAGGTTAAGTCCCAAGTGGCTAACCGTTTTGGAAAAGTTTGGAAAGCCAAAGGTTCCCTAATGCTCTGGAATTAAAAGTTTTGGAGGAAAGAAGTCGAAAGTAAAATGCCACAAAGGCAAAATAAAGTTGAAAAGGTTAAGTTCCACGCGACCAACTGTCATGTAAAAGTTTGAAAAGTCAAAAGCTCTCTGGGGCCAGAAATGCAAGTGGTATTCACGAAACATCTAGTGGCAAGTTGAAATTATCATCAAAAGAAGATGGGCACAAAGCCAAGCTGCCAAAGACATCAAGGCTACAAACTGACCACCACTTTTAAAACTCACAATTTTTCTTTGTTTGCAGTAGGAACAAAGCAGTGTAGAATGACGACTTCTAAAAGACGAATGTTACCAAAGGTAAGTTTCCTCAAAATATCCACTTTCCTTTATTTTTAGCATGCATCACTACTATTCATACCTCTCATTTTCGTAGCTTAACCCAGGTAGAACCTTTTCGCCTAGGGGAATCCAGCTCATAGTTCTGGGTAGAAGTACTCTTCTCTCAGAATATTTTACATAGTTTAACCCAGGTAGAATCTTTTCTTCTAGTGGGATCCAGCTCATAGTTCCGGGTAGAAGTACTTTTCTTCCAGGATGTTTTACACTAGCTTAACTCAGGTAGAACCTTTTTGCCTAGGGGGATTCAGCTCATATTTCCAGGTAGAAGTACTCTTCGCCCAGGCTTGTTTTTCGTAGCTTAACCCAGGTAGAACCTTTTCGCCTAGGGAGATTCAGCTCATAGTTCCGCGTAGAAGTACTCCTAGCTCAGGTTGTTTTACGTAGCTTAACCCAGGTAGAACCTTTTCGCCTAGGGGGATCCAGATCATAGTTCCGAGTAGAAGTACTCTTCGCCCAGACTAATTTTTATAGCTTAACCTAGGTAGAACTTTTTCGCTTAGGGGAATCCACCTCATAGTTCCAGGTAGAAGTACTCTTCGCTTAGGTTGTATTACGTAGCTTAACCCACGTAGAACATTTTCGCCTTGGGGGATCCGATTTATAGTTCCGGGTAGAAGTACTCTTCGCCCAGGTGTTTTTCGTAGCTTAACCCAGGTAGAACCTTTTCGCCTAGGGGGATCCAACTCATAGTTCCGTGTAGAAGTACTCTTCACCCAGGCTCTTTTTTGTCGCTTAAACCAGGTAGAAAATTTTTGCCTAGGGGGATCTAGCTCATAGTTTCGGGTAGAAGTAATCTTCGTCCAGGCTATTTTTCGTAGCTTAACCCAGGTAGAACCTTTTCGCCTAGGGGAATCCAGCTCATAGTTCCAGGTAGAAGTACTCTTCGCCTAGGTTGTTTCGTAAATTAACCCAGGTAGAACCTTTTCATCTAGGGGGATCCAGATCATAGTTTCGGGTAGAAATACTCTTCGCCCAGGCTATTTTTCATAACTTAACCCAGGTAGAACCTTTTCACCTAGGGGGATCCAGCTCATAGTTTCCGGGTAGATGTACTCGTCGCTCAGGATGTTTTACGTAGTTTAACCCAGGTAGAACTTGGATCCAGCTCATAGTTCCGGGTAGAAGTACTATTCGCTCAGGTTGTTTTATGTAGCTTAACCCATGTAGAACCTTTTCGCCTAAGGGGATCCAGCTCATAGTTCCGGGTAGAAGTACTATTCGCTCACGTTGTTTTACGTAACTTAACCCATATAGAACCTTTTCTCCTAGGGGGATCCAACTTATAGTTCCGGGTAGAAGTACTATTCGCTCTGGATGTTTTACGTAGCTTAACCCATGTAGAACCTTTTCACCTAGGGGGATCCAGCTCATAGTTCCGGGTAGAAGTACTCTTCTCCCAGGCTCGCTTTTCACAGTTTAACCCAGGTAGAACCTTTTCGCCTAGGGGATTCATTTTCATTTCAGTAATACAGGGCACCAACCCCTAGTTACATTTCTTTTCCGTAATACAGGGTGTCATCCCCTGGTTACATTTCCTTTCAGTAATACATGACGCCATCCCATGACTACATTCTTTTCAATAATACATGGTACCAACCCCTGATTACATTATTTTTCTGTAATACAGGGTGCCAACCCTTGGTTACATTTCCTTACCAGTATCAGGGTACACAAATCCCTAGTCGCTTTTCCAATATAGGGTCTCTGCTCCCTAGTTTCTTTCATTTAAGACATAGGGTCTCCATTTCCTAGTTTCTATTTGTTTTTCGGGGTACACCAATCCCGACCTTTTATTGCTTTCAATAAAAAAATAGTTTAGAATTTTGTTACAATAAGTCACGAAATTTTCCTAATGCAAACTAGGGCAGAAATATTTCGTTTGTTTGTTTGTTTTTGTGTCTGAGTAGGTTTTACCTCGAGGCATAGAGTTCGAGATGACCAAAAGAAGAAGTCTCAATTCAGAATAAAAGAAAATAAAAAATAGGTGAATCCAAAATGCAAAAGCAGTTGAAAAGATGTGGAATACTCAAGACATGACTGAAGCCACGGGCATTGGAGTCCTGTTTTGATTAGAAGAAGCTATAGAACAATGAACTAGCACCTACAGCTAGCGAGCATCAAGGTTTAGATCAGAGTCTGCATGAAGAACCAGTCAAGGCTCAAGATCAAGTTTCAGAAGACTCATAGATAGGAATCTTGTAACTCATAGCTGATAGGCTTGTTTAGTTTATTTTTTTTTATAATAGCAGGACCGCGGACCGGAGCCTCGACGGAATCTCACTCGACTCCTCATCTCATCATTCCACCATTCTCCTTGAACTACACGCGACCTGATTCCCCTATAACCCGGGATATGTAGGCTGTCCAAAATCAGGACTCGGTTGCACCCTATCTTTTATTTCTTTTCCCTTTTGAATAAAAGTTTGGTCAAAAATTAGTCACATGGCTCACCTAGTCTTTGCCTGAAAACTCTTCATGTTTCCAAGCAAAGAGAGGCAACTGTGAGCACCTAATCTTTTACTATATTTGAATTGTGAACACCTAATTTTTGACTATATTTAAATTTTTACCATCTTCTACTATGTAAATATTTTTGGAAATTTAATATATATTATTTTTAGCTTTGTTACATTTTTTTTATATAGGGTAAGAATTAAAAATAATTTAAAAGGTCAAATTATTACTATTAGTATTATTTTTATTTTTTATATTTATTTTAAAATAAAATAAATTAAAACAAAAACCGAAAAATTAAATATTTTTTTAAATTTTTGGATGGGAATAAAATAATAGTAAAATTAAAAGTATGGAATAAAAAATTAAAAGTAAAATTAGGTGGAAATTGTTTTTGTTTTTAAAAAAGTGGAAAATTAAAGAATAAAAGTAAAAGAATGTGGAAATTTAAAAAAATAAAATGTAAAAGAAAGTTGGAATTAAAAAATAAAAGTAAAGGTAGATGAAAATGTTTTTTAAAAAAAGTAAAAGAAAGTGAAAATTTAAAAAAGAAAAGTATAATAAGTCAAAATTAAAAAAAGAAAAGTAAAATAATTGAAAAAAAGTAAAAAAAGTGGGAAATTAAAAAAAATTTAAATAAAGGAAAGTGGAAAATTATTTGTTTTTTAAAAAGAAGAGAAATGGAAAGTGGAAATTCTTTTTAATTAAAAAATAAAAATAAAAATAAAAATAAAAATAAAATCTGAAAAAATATCGATTGTTTTCCCCTATAAATAGAACATAAATGTGAGGAGAAAAGGGGGAGAGAATAAGAAAAAAAGAGAGGAGAGAATTGAGAGAATTTTGTTTTCTTCTTCTATACTAAGGGAATTTCTACTTGTATCATTCTTTCTTCGTCTCTTCTCTTCGAAAACTCTAGCTATTGATCAACCAAAATCCAACAAAATATACTTCATAACATTCCTTTTTACACGCCAAAAAGTGAAGTCAATAGTCGAGGTCGAGGATTCCGTTGGAGCTCTGTTCACTAACTTTGATGTTCTTCTTCGCTTATGCTTGTTCGACGTTCGTCTGAGTTACTGTACTTGTTCTTGGAAACACATTTAATTGGAAATCTTGCATTAAAGGTTTATTCTTTTCTCTGTTATTTTAATATTATTTCATATGATTTTATTTATTTGCCTTTAAACTTTATAAATAATAATGTAAATTAGTCCTTAAATGCTATATACTTAATCATATTTCTGAAAATATGGTATTCAAACTTGCTTTAAAGTTGGGAAGATTTAGACCCTAATAAGCTTGGGCTTCAATTGTTGGATTGTAGGGTATTGGTATATGATGGTTTATTTATTCAAATATCTAAAGTCATACACTTCTTCCACAAGTAATTCCATAATTCACGACTTTACAATAATCTCAAAAATATAGGAAGAATAATGAATACTGATAGAGTGCTTTAGGCATGCCTTTAATGAGTTTATCACGATTATGTATACGTTCGCGTGACATAATTGTGATTTCCAAAAATAAAACCGAAGTATGTGTTAACTGTGGCCAAAACAATTTTAATAAATAATAAAATGCTATTAATTGTGTACACGTATGCGTGATATGATTTTGGCATAATAAACGAAGCGGATTCACACACGTGATTCGTTTCAAAGATAATTTCATATTTTAATAATAAAAGAGGACATAGGTAAAATATGAGAACCAATAAAATACAGTTTATCACAAAATATAAGCTAAATGTAGTTAATAAAGCGACCGTGCTAGAACCACGGGACTCGGGGAATGCCTTACACCTTCTCCCTGGTCAACAAAATTTCTTATCCAGATAAAGTTTTCGCAGACCAATAGTAATAGAGTCAAACCTTCCTTTGACTAGGGATTCAAATAAAAGGTGACTTGGAACACCCAAAAAATAAATTCCAAGTGGCGACTCTGTAAATAAATTAATCCCTACTCAATTTAGTCACTTTAATTGGAAAAACTCTTTAACCCACAATCCATAACAAACATATATCTTTTGGGGTAGAAAATGAGGTGTAACATAGGTCGAGGCCAAGAAGTTGGCATATCCCGAATATCCCGAGGATGAGGGCTCCGGCGGATCCGAGGATGGAGGAGGCCCCGATGGTCCTGGTGATGAGGCAGGCTCCGGCAAAGATCAAGCTTAGGTGCCTTGTAGATTTCTCTTTGTTTTTGTATTTTTGTATGTTTTGTTGAGTCTGTTTGGCCTTTGTAAAGATCTTTATATATATACAAGGCTTTTTTTTTCCCTTTGGCAATTTTCAAGTTTGTTTCTTTTGGTTTTTTCTTTACGATTGCAAAGATTTCAAATGCCTTAGCACGTAGTAATAAGGTCTTGTTAGGAGGTTCGAACAAGGCTTGTTCTCGATGTAATATTGCTTAGAACTCGTGGGGGTTTGGTATGACAAGCTTTCCCCAAAGTGCTTACTAAGAAGTTTTTAGATTATAATATTTCTGAGGGTAACCTTTAAAACAGTTTGCAAATTTTGAAGGCCTTATGTTTTGGTTATGCGTTTCGGACGTCTCAGAGCCATTTCTAGGATGGTCGTAGCCTTTTAACTTTGGGTATTTCCCAATAGGCTTATTACCTCGGGCTTCGATACCCGAGCCATCCGAGCTTGCCCAGGACGACGGTCCCCGAATGAGGGGGTGGCCATAGCCTTTAAAGTTCGGGCACTACCTAATAAGTTTTTGTGCCCCCGGGCTTCGACAGCCTGAGCCGTCCAAGTTTTCCTTAGACGACAGTCCCCGAGTGGGGGTGATCTCTTGGATCTATATAGAGGTGGCCCTTGGGCTCGATGTCTTTAGGGAACAAAATGTAGTAGTTTTTAAGAGACAAAATATGTATCTTCAACGTAGAAACTTTCTTTCATTTATGTGCGCAACATATATACAAGATTGTAAATGTGTACAAGCTTCGTGCTATGGCTTAAGTGGTCTATGTGGGCACGGTACATTTGACCGTTTGGCCCTTACAATAAATCCTATCCATCGAGCCCAGACTGTTCGAGCACAAAGTTACTTTCCTTGCTAAAATCATTATCCGATGGTGATGCCCCCCAGTATTCGAGGCCAATCGTAGAGCGGGCTCAGATACTGTTGATGTGACCCTCGACTCCGGTTCATAGCCGGTCTTCAGTTCTAAGTTAGCACGATCCACTGTTGCCTCGTTAAAAACCTTGCTGGAAAAACCCATTTGGAATAAAACCGGTTCAAGGGAAAAAAGAGTGCAACGCGTGCTTTCAGGCCTAATAATTGCATCATTCTCTAGCCGTTGCCTGAGAGTGTTAGTTCAATTCGTAATATATGTCAAGAAAAGAATGAATGGGGTCATACCTTAGAAGTAGTACCATTTTAAGTGGGTCACATTTCAATTGTTCGGTAGTCGCTCACTATTCCCTGCATTGAGTTTGTATGATACTTTGCCGGTGATCTCAATAATTCGATATGGACCTTCCCAATTCGGTCCCAGCTTGCCTTCGTTCGGGTTCTGAGTGTTTAGTGTCACTTTTCTTAACACTAAGTCCATGATATTAAAGTGTCGGAGGTTGGCTCTCCGATTGTAATACCTTTCGATCCGTTATTTTTGGGCGGACAGCCTGACGATGGATGCCTCGTGCCTCTCGTCCAACAGTTCCAAGCTCGTGCTCATGGCCCCATCGTTTGACTCTTCGGTCGCATATCGGAATCTGATACTCGGTTCTCCTACTTTGACCGGTATTAGCACTTCGGCACCATAGAACAACGAGAATGGGGTGGTCCCGATACTAGATTTTTAGGTCATACGATATGCCCACAGGTCCTAGGGCAAAATTTCCTATCACTTTCCTTTGGCGTCGGCCAACCTTTTCTTAATATTTAGGAGTATGGTTTTGTTAGTAGACTCCGCCTGCCTGTTCTCGCTAGGGTGATAGGGTGTTGATAGGATCCTTTTGATTTTATGGTCCTCATAAAATTTACTCACCTTACTGCCGATGAACTTCTTTCCATTGTCGCACACGATCTCGGCCGGCATTCCGAACCGGCATATTATGTGGTCCCAAATCAAGTCAATAACTTCCTTTTCACTTGACTTTCTCAAATGCATTGGCTTTCACCCATTTAGCAAAGTAGTCAGTCATAAGTAATATAAATTGAGCTTTACCGGGTGCCCATGGCAAGGTACCAACGATGTCCATTCCCCATTTCATGAATGGCCAGGGTGACAAGACCAAATGTAGCAGCTCCCCGGGCTGATGAATCATCGATGCATGCCTCTGACATCCGTCACATATTTGCACGAACTCCTTTGCGTCTTTCTCCATGTCGATCCAGTAGTAGCCGACTCTGATTATCCACATGTGCCTTCGTGAACTTCCCTCAAAACATACTCAGTATCTCTCGGTCCCAGACATATGGCGAGTGGGCCATCGAACGTTCTCCTGAATAGGGTGTTATCTTCGGACAAGCTGAACCTGGCCGCCTTTGTGCGCAGAGCTCTCGATTCTTTGGGATCTGAGGGCAGTTTTCCAATATTCTGGTAGTCTATATACTTGTTTCTTGAGTCCCAACGTAGTCTTGTCGAGTTTATCTCGGCGTGGCCTTCTTCCACTACCGATTTCATGAGTTATACGACCGTTCTCGTGTTGAATTCATCATCATCAACCGATGATCCTAAGTTAGCAAGAGCATCAGCTTCGCTGTTTTGATCTTGAGGTATATGTTGCAAATTCCTTTCCTCGAATCGATGTAACGTCACTTGTAGTGTATCCAGGTACCTTCGCATTCGTTCCTCTTTAACTCCGAACGTTCCATTGACTTAGTTCACCACAAAGAGGGAATCACACTTATCTTGAAGCACCTCAGCCCCCAGGATTTTAGCTAGTTCGAGACCTGCAATCACAGCCTCACAATGGACCCCTTTGTGTTCGAGGCACCGTCTGTAAAGAGGGTCCAGATTCCGGAGGAGGTCCCCGAGTTCAACACTCCTTCTTGACCTTGGGTTTTAGGGCTAGTGTGAAGTCCTCCAAATTTTGAGATTTGATGGCGGTTCGGGATCGATATTCGATATCGTACTCGTGATTTCCACGGCCTATTTGGACAATCGTCCCGAGAGCTAGGGCTTATAAATTATATTACTCAATGGGTAAGTAGTCACGACACATATGTGATGGCATTTAAAATACGATTTTAACTTCCTATAGGCGGTCAACAAAGCAAGCACCAATTTTTCCAGGTGAGGATACCTAGTTGCGGCCTCGTCTAGAGTCCTGCTAACACAGTAGATAGAAAATTGCGTACCTTTCTCTCCGCGGACTAGGACTCCACTTACCGCTATCTCGAATACCGCCAAGTATAGGTATAACTGTTCATCTGCCTTCGGAGTATGAAGCAAAGGCAGGCTCAAAAGGTACCGCTTGATTTGTTCCAAGGCTTGTTGGCACTCTAGGGTCCATGAGAAATTTTCTTCTTCTTCAATAACAAGAAGAACCAATGGCTCTTATCGGAGGACCTTGAAATGAATTGGCCCAACATGGCTATGCACCTGGTTAACCTTTGAACGACCTTGACATTTTCCACCAAGGTAATGTCCTATATGGTCTTGATTTTATCGGGACTGATCTCGATTCCTCGGTTAGACACCATGAATCAGAGAAATTTCTCGGACCGGACTCCTAATGTGCATTTCTCCGGGTTCAGATTCATATTGTATTTCTTCAATATGTTGAAGGTTTCATGCAAATGTTACAAATGGTCCTCTGCTCGCAGGGACTTAACTAACATATCGTCAATGTAAACCTCCATTGATTTTCCTATTTGTTCTTCGAACATTCGATTTACTAGGCTTTGGTAAGTGGCACCAGCATTTTATAGTCCGAATGGCATCACGTTAAAGCAGTATGTACCGTACATAGTGATGAAAGACATATTTTCTTGGTCGCCCGGGTCCATCCGAATTTGGTTGTACCTGGAGTAGGCATCGAGAAAGCTGAGGATCTCGCGGCCGATTGTCGCGTCGATCATGCGATCGATGTTGGGCAGAGAGAAAGTGTCCTTGGGGTATGCCTTATTCAAGTCTTTGTAGTTTACACACATCCTTAATTTAGTCCCCTTTTTAGGGACTACCACTATATTTTCTAACCAATCCGGGTACTTAACCTCCCGAATGAACCCTATTTTAAGGAGTTTTGATACCTCGTCTTTGATGAATAGATGCTTGACTTCGGACTAAGACCTCCTCTTTTTGTTTGACCGGGTGGAACTTCGGACCTAGGCTCAACTTGTGAGTAGTTATTTCCGGCGAGATCCCTGTCAGGTCGAGGTAGGACAAAGCGAAACAATCTATGTTAGATATAAGGAATTTATTGAGTTTTTTCCTGAGCTCGGGACTTAACACCGTAACCAGGTATACCTTACGATCGGGCAGATGCTCGATCAATATGACTTGCTCCAGTTCTTCGACCATTGATTTGGTGGCGTCGAAATCGTCAGGGACTATGAAAGACCTGGGAACTCCATAGTCGTCGTCCTCGCCCATTCCCTGCCTCTCCGATTCAGTCGGGGTCAATGTCGGTGATTGCTATTTGGTTTCTTCCTTGGTGACCGAACTCAGGTCCTTTGGTGTTGAAAGTGCGAATATCGGGACCACCTTGTCGACCACGAACATCTCCTTTGCGGCCGGTTGTTCTACGTAAATTATTTTAATACCTCCTGGCATTGGGAATTTCAATACCCGGTGCCGTGTCTAGGGTACTGCGCTTATTTTGTGAATCCACGGCCTAGCCGATCGGGTCGTGATCGGACTCCGTGTAATAATTTTGGTATTGGTATTGTGAATATTGGTACTATGAATGGTGGTATTGGTATTATGAATATTGGTATTGTGAACATTGGTATTATGAATGGTGATATTGTGAACAGTGGTATATCAGTGCTAAAGATCTCCCAACCAAAAATAATATTATCTTCGTATTTTGGAAATTAATATGTTTTAACTTGGAAATTGGATATCATTGATTATACTTAGAGGCTCCGTAGACAGGTTGTGGGTGGTGTTTGATGTTGAGAATTGAACTAGAAATGTTGGTATTTGGAAAACATGTTTTTCATTATATCGATAAACTTGTAATACTTTGAAAATTATGAATGAAGTTTCTAATGGATATGAAATGAGAGTTGTTAATTAAATTCTTTTCAATATTTGATTAATAGAGTTCATCTCCTCTTTATTCATGGATGAGTTTGGGTAGAAGAAAATCTAACAGGCTTGATCGGTCCGGTTCACTCGGTTGAGCACCGGTCGCGCTCCCCGAGTTTTGGGTGTGACAATACCTATCATATTTGAGTGCGACCACGCAAAGCAGTCTGCGCTAGCTTTAAGAAAATTTATAAATTGTAACTCGAGCTCGGGATATAATCTTGTTCCTAGGTGAAACTCTATTTCTGAAAATTCTTCGAACATGGCAACGTGCTCGAGTTCTTCTATGGTCAACTTGGTTGCATTCGTCTCCTCTGGTACCTGAAAATATATCGGAACCTGATGGGATTCCAATGTCTCCTCACCTTTATCATATTCAATCGAAAAGGGAGAAATACCGGTTCATGTAATTGCTATGTTGATCACTTTCCACTTGCTACTGGAAACATTTACCACATTCATCTCCTTCACGCCGGTTGATCTCCCCTTATTTGCTTGACTCCTTGCGGCGTTGGAAATTTCAATAACTGGTGATATGTCGAGGGAACTGCCTTCATCTCGTGTATCTACGACCTTCTGAGGATTATATTGTAACCCATATTGCCATCTAGCACCTTGAATAGAGTGGTCTTAGTTATTCTTTCGGCGCGCGTGGTTAGTAAAATCTCTCCTCGGCTTGTCATATTTGTCAAGTTGAATCTAGCTAAGAGTTTTGTCGTAGTAATGATGCTCCCAGTCAACTTTGCTTGCTCCAGCACTCTACATTGGATGATGTTGGCTGAGCATTCTGGGTCAACCAAAACATGCTTAATTTTAACGTCTAAAACATTAAGAGAGATTACAAAGGCGTCATTGTGCTACTTCCCAGAGCCTCTTGTTGCGAGTCACCGATATCCTCGTTTTCTTAGCAGCTGAAAAGGTGACACCATTGAATTTGTTTCCTCCGAAGATCATATTGATTGACATCTGAGGCGACCCTTCTACTGCCTTCAAAGACTCCGTATTATCCCGGTTTCTACCATAGTTGTGCTTGGCTCGGTCACTTAAGAATTCCCTAAGATGGCCATTCTTCAACAATGTCGCCACCTCTTCGCGAATATGTCGGTATACCCCAGTTCTATGGCCTTGAGTCCCATGGTATTCACACAATAAACTTGAATCCCTCTAGTTAGGATCTGAATAAATTGGCTTCAGGAACCGTGCTTCTTTGATATCTCACATTGCCGATTCCAACTCTACCAAACTGAAGTTAAAGTTATAATATGACGACATGGGGTATGTGTAGTCTCGAGACCCTATCACCTCTTTCTCTTGTAACGACCTCTTGCTTCGGCCTAGATCGGCCCTTCGATCGGGAACAAACCTATCCGATGACTGAAACCTCCTGCTGCTACGCCTATCGGCCTTCTCGTACGGTAGAACACGACCTTTAGAGGACCGCCGGTCTGCATTAAAGTCGCTCTTAATATTTCCTAGATTTTGTCTCGATCTCGCCCTTTGATCTATACCAAATACCCAAGCTGACCGTCTTCTATTCTTATTTTTAACACATACTGGTTATGGGCATCCGCCCATATGGCTGCTTGAAACTCGAGCAGGCTTCCCTTCAGCTTTCGGGAGGCATCGAAACTAGATGGATTTAGACCTTTTGTCAGTGCCTCCATTTCCTACTCATATGGAACCGCAATTAGCAACATCTTTTCTTTCTAGAATCGGATCACAAATTCCCGCAGCAGTTCGAATTCACCTTGTGCAATCCTGAATATGTGTGCCTTTTTGGCCTGGAGCTTCCTTTCTCCGGCATGGGACTTAATGAACGAGTTTGCAAGCATCTCAAAAGAGTCAATTGAATGATCGGGGTAAGAGAGAATACTATGTCAGGGCCCCTTCGTGAGGGTATCACCGAACTTCTTCAATAAGAGCGACTCGATCTCATATTGAGCCAAATCGTTCCCTTTCACAGCCGTAGTGTAGGTTGTGATGTGCTAATGCTGATCTTAAGTACCATCGTATTTTGGTATATCTGGCATCTTGAACCTCTTCGGAATTAACTTTGGTGATGCACTCGGCTTAAACGACAATTGCGTGTATTTTACAAATCTGGGCCTTTTAGTACTGGTGGTGCGCCCAAAATCTTATCCATCCGAGCGTGAAACTCTTTCGCATTTTGATCCATTCGTTTGTTTATTTATCTCATAAACCTCATGAGATCGGGTTTGAAGGGATAATTCTCGTTGTTACTCCAGATCCGCTATCGATCCCTCCGGCTTCGTCAGAACCGACTTCACCCCTCGGGGTGTTGTTATCGACTCTCTAAGCCATTTGATTTGCACGAACACTAGGAGTAATCGGGGCCCTTACCTTTGCCGTATTGGAGGTGGCTAACAATGCTAGTTTTAACTCCGTCATCACCCGATCTTGCCTTGAGAGGTGATTCATGATTGTTTTCTGCTGCTCCTTCTGGAGTTTGATCGTTTCTACGACGTGTTCCTCATCTGCATCATTAGGGGTTGGCTCGCGCACATGCCGAAGGTACTGACAATCTCAAACTAGGTTGTCTCATCTCCTTCGTTGCGATTTTGACTGATTGAGTCATCATGTTGGGACAATTCTTCGCGTTACTCAACGTTTTCTTCCATGATTGGTTTTTACAAAGGAAAGAATCCAAACGAGTTAGTAATAAATGAATGAATCAAAGCAATTGCGCAGTTGTCTATGTCCCATGGTGGGCGCCAAATTGTTTACCTATAAAACGGTACAGTTGAATTTGTTACGTGGTTTATAGACATGAGAATTAATTTAATCCAAAAATGGTAAAGAAATATAATTAAAATTAAGATTTAATAATTGAAATCAAGGAAGATGACAAGCCTGGCTTTGATCTCGATGTGTTCGAGAGTAGAAATGAAGATAATGACAGAACGAAAGCAAACTGTTAATTTCAGAGAAAAATAGTAAAATATAGCCTTTTTTGTATAAAATGTTTCATCTATTTACAATGGCTGCTGAACCTGCTATTTATAACTCTACCTAGGGAAACAAGATCCTTGGAGCAATATGGGGAGTTCTTAGAGGGAGGGAGCCGAGGGTCTATTGGAAATATCCTCTCTACCCCAGGGTAAGGGTAAGGTCTGCGCACACACTACCCTTCCCAAACCCCGCTAGTGGGATTATACTGGGTTATTGTTGTTGTTGTTGTTGTTGTTCTAGGGAGCCAAGATCCTAGGATCAAGCTCCTCTTTAAATGATAATAAACAGGGCCATTGATGAGTATGTAACGGCATGCCTTGAATGCCTATATTCTTTACAACGGCTGCTCATTTAACGTCGGCGAATATTCCCACATTGAATGCTAGCTGATGGCAAGTCTTTGAACTTCTACCGTCGACTACGTTCCCTTCGGAATCCACCTGGTACCGGTCACACACGCCGCATTCGGTACTAATTGTTTTCTAACTCGTCTTTTGTCTATCCTTGGCTCCACGTGTCATCTTACCATTTGGACTTCTGTTATCAACTAATTTTACCCCATACAATCTATATACAAGTTGTATGATAGTGTTATGAAACATGACAGGACTGTAACTTGCGATGAAGTCACATTGTAAGATGTATCAGAATTGTATGAAAGTTTGTATAAAAGTTGTATAACGAGTTGTATGAAAGTATGTGTTATTATTTCTATGAAAGTTATACGATGTTATATGAAAATTGTATAAAAGTTGTATGAATCTTGACAACAAACTTTAATTGGTAATGAACACATATTGCATCTGTTTCTATACTGTATTATCAACATTGTTTTCTAGATCAATTGGATTGGTCTGCTGCTTTTGAATATATTGTGTTGCAATATTATAAAACAATATCATATTTTCTTTATGGTGCTCGCATCAAATTGAATGTTGTTTATGAATATATTTACTTTCCAGTTTAAAGCTAACTTCAATGGTCGTTAATGGCTGATTCTTTGTGAGAATGTAGCGATTTATAGCTTGTTAATTGTGTATATTGATGCTAAATACAATTTACTTTTATGATTGTAGCAAGCTGTGGCTGAATTTGATAATTTTTGACGCTATACAATTATCATCAATGGTAGATTTCAGAAAAATTGCAAGTCGAAATCAGTTGAGTATTGCAAAACTCAGTTGAAATTGTCTTGGAAATATTAAATCCAAAACTTGAAGTAATTCGAAGGAATATTGAACTGATGTGACTAAATTTGTCGTTTTCTGATGCTATAAAGTGATCATCAATGGTAGATCTCATTAAGGGGGGAAACATGGATATTCTGGGAATCTCTGATTGCATACAAATTGGTAAAACAAAAATCAATATACTTTTTTAAAACTTGAAAATCAAGATAAATCGAGTAAATAACTTCTTAATATAATATGTACATGAAAATATCCATAGTTTAAATCCAATTAAAAGTCCAATTTTATTAGGTTTGTCCTTTAAGTTGGGTTTCAACCAAATGAGCTCATCCATATGCATGGTCCAAGCCTAAGGGCCAGTTAGCCTTATTAGAAAATTACCCCAAACTCTAGTTCGCACCTATATAAAAGGTCACATATTCACTTTGATAGCACCATGTACAAGTCACAACTAGAAGAAGTAAGAAACTTCAAGAATTCTCTACAGGCTAAAGGTGTTTCAGCATTCAAGATTAAAAAGGAAGATTATTAAGGATTGTCGTGTGGACGGATAAGGACTCCTCCATCTTTATTAAGAGGTCTTAGTTTAGTTTGTAGGTCCTAAGTATATAGTCGTTTTTAATAAAAAAATGCTTTAACCCCCTCCCCCTTCCCCAAAGCAGGACTTTTCAAATGCGAATTCAAATTGAACGAGCTCTAAAGTGGATACCAAATACAGAGTGAAAACTATTTAAAAAAAAAAAAAGACAAATCAAATATCAAGGCCTTGAGCCAATAGTTGAATTAATACAAGAATCAAAGGAAACTTCCTCTAAGCTTCGAGAAATTATAGATATTGTTATACATTTTGCTTCGTGAAACGTACTCTTAATCAGTTTCACCTGCAATATACGTACGTCAACATAGAACCCAAAATACTTCTAGCAAATATTATTCGTACTTTAACATAGATTCGACATGATAAAACCATCTGAAGATGATGAGTCAATTGGAAGCTGTAGCCATTACATTCAGCAGACCCACTCCACTTTTAATAAGATGAATTACGCTATCGTAATCTTCTAATGAAGACGAAGATGAGTCCGCAACTACGAGTTTATCTCCTAAAGCATGAGAAAACTTCAAAGTTCCAATACTTTTGCTGGGATCTAAATCATTTCCGAGTACTGGAAAAGTACATATTCCTTTATAACGAGGAGCTAGAGAAAGGAGCAGCTCCCCAACATACTTATCATGTGAGAAAGTCCTTTTGCAGAAAAGCTCAATTTTGCAATACATACTCCCTTGTACGATGTCTTTCTCAGGCACAATGAAGCAAAGCGTGGTATTCCACTTAGGATTCGTCTCGTTCACAGGATCTACTTCGGTGCACTTGGTCGTTCCTGCCACTGAAACCTTTGCATAAACTTTCATTCTACCAAATTCACGAACATCTGGGAGGTCACTAGCAGAATAGACTGTAAAATTAAAATATCTGGCTTCCATATGCCAGCTTCCTTTTTAATGATCTTAAGGTTGCGAGAAAAATCAACTGACCTACAGAAATGATGATTATGTTAAACTCCACGCCCACAAGATCTAGAGAAATGATGATTATGTTGACAAGTCAATGTGGAAAATTAATGTGTGCGGATGATGCTCGACAAGTTCACGAATCAGCGTTAAGAATCTCGGCAGTATTATTTGTACAATACCTAATATATGGAGGAAGAAATACTACTTACAATATTTTTGTTTTTTTATCCACATCCATTCGTACTATAGTCCTCCTCTTCATGTGCTGTAGGGTCCACATGAATTGAGACTTGACTTAAGCATATGACCGTGTGTGAAGAATCTAAACACAATTCTTCATCAAATGATGGCTAGTAAGTAGAAGGCACAGAAGACTCATAAACCTTGCCAAGTCGTCATATATCCGAAAGAATAAATGTCCCTTTGAACTATTTTTAGCATTGTTAATTTAGGTCTGTTTAACAACTTGTTTGAGTTTACGTCTCTTCACTATTTTTAACCTTGCTTAGGCTAAGTGTGGGTGTGACTATTCAAATTTAAAGGGTACGGAGAACTTTTGAAGAAAAAAATGAAGGATGAAGCTACAATTGATGCAAAATAGTCTGTCCCCTGTATCCAAATTCATTTTTGTCGCACTAGTATTCTGATTACTAACAGTTCTCACTTAAAATATGTTTTCTTATTATAAAACTTGGCTACACAATATACATAATTAATCCTAAACTTCGATGCCATAACCATCACGACACCAAATAATCAGCAGACTACAGTTAACTTGCATTTTCACTCTTTTAATAAGTGAAAACTGCAGTTATCTAGCTATTGGATTCCACCTTTAATATATAAAGTTAGTATTTGTGTTTACTCTCAAAATCGAAGAATAATTAAATTTGTAAGTAATTTTAAGGATACGCAAATTTATTTGACACAAAGCATTAAGTAAAGACAAATTAAATAAATAGGGATGAAGTAATTAAATAAATAAGAATGAGTAGAGGGTGGTTATTTTAATTTGTAAATATAAGTAATCGTTACGCAGGGGAGAATATTCTAATCATTTAATGGTGACAATCGATGTATGCATGTCCGAGTTTAATTCCACACGAGCACCCGTCGTTACATGGAAGAAAATTATTGATGATTAATGGATATAGGCTACGAATTCGCTATTTACGATAAAGTTAGCAAAGGAATTGTGCTTTGCGAGTGCAACACAGATGGTGCAATTAGCGATTCAAATAAATACAATTTTCGATACGTAGAAAAGATTGATGAATTTGAAAACTTGGTGCTTCACTGTGCTATGTTGCAGAACGGTGGCAATAATTCTATGGATGTTTTCATGTTTCAAGCTTCAAGAAAACGTGCATTTATTTATCAGACTCGTGTTTTAATTGATTTGGGATCAATTACAATGGAATAGAACCCTCTATTTATAGGGAAAAAGTGACTCAGCCATCAAGTAAAAAACTCTAAAATCTCTCTAAAATATAGACATTCACCATAAATAAAATACTATTTATAACACTCCCCCCTGAATGTCAATGTGCCTCGTTAAAACCTTAATTAAAATAAAACCCAGTAGGAAAAAATTCTAGAAAAAAAAATACAAATGTTTAGAAATACGCCTTTTAGTTGCTTCGTTAAAAATCTTGCAAGAAAAACCCAGTGGGACAAAATCTTGTAAGGAAAAAAGAGTACATAGCGTATTAACTTCCCCTGATGAGAGCATCAATTCACATCCTTGAGCCTTCACATTCCAATCTTGTGCACCATCTTCAAAATTCCGTTGGTAGAGATTTGATACACAAATCAGTCATATTAACTTGAATGAACATCATTCTTGATAGATATATAATGTCTTCATAAACTGTCATGGAATGGCCTTTTCAATATCTCCATAGAGGTAAAAAAATTCTCGCTATCACATTATCATGCTTATAGTTATAGCAAGATACATTTGTGCATAAATTGCACTGAGGATGTGGCACTTCAAGATCAAGAATTGTATATGCTTCAAGCAATTGAAATCCTTCAGGGATTATCATATAAGTATAGTCAAATAAGCCATATAAATAGACTTTAGATTTATATCAAGTTTTCATGTCATGCCGACATATAAAATACATGAAAGTGATTGCACACACCTATTAACTTTATACTTTCGAGTGTTTGAACTATATATCCAAAACTACATGTCTTGCATATGAAACCAAATTCTACTTGAATTGTTTCTCCAGACTTAAGATCCTCATATATATTTAACGCTATTATAGATGTCGTCAAAAAATATTTTATATCAGTTCCAACCTCCTTATTTTTCATAAAGACATAACATAGAGATCTTTTCATTCATATATTCAGCTACCTAAACCTCTCCTGAATTTTATGAAATATTATGTCATGTGATCTTCTAGATCACTTGCCACTTTATTATGATCATTTTGATCATTTGCTCATTTTCTTTATCAGAAATTTTACTTGAAATCAATTTTTCTATACGCTTTAAGCGTACCATAGTCTTTGTCCTTCTAGGACTTATTCTAATAGGAGTATTTGTAGTGAGAATATAGTTACTTTCTTTGGGTCAGCAAATGCGTCTTGCATGTTTTGCAATATATTGCAGATGGATTATTTTTTTATGAACTTCAAGTTCATATTATCTTATTCGAGGATCTAGATATAGAAATGATAATTCATTCCACGTAACTTTTTCTCAACTGTTTATCCTGTCTCCTCCTCATGTTAGAAAAACTAACTTGCTTCCTCAACTTTGGGAACTCATCTTTGTGCATTATGGTGTTAATCAAAATATACACCACACATCAATAATAATAAGATGAGATTATTTATTTCCTGACCCTGAACCACTTGTCAGGGAAGAATGTAATATACTTTCGTGTATAACATATATCAAATTAATATAGATAATTTGTTCTCATAAGCAATAGTTTAGCTATTAAGTAGATGCACTCAGTAAATCATTTTGTTAAACCAACTGTGATGTAAACCAACTTATCAAGATGAACTTTCTTGAATAGGAAATCTGGAAATTATGCTCTAAATTAAATTATTGAGCAAATTGCCTCACAAATACCAGGTTGCGAGTTAATAATAATCGCACATGTAACCATCTCAGAGATGCATCTTTATAAGGTTTACATTGCAGGTGAATGGGCCCATATTCACTTTTGATAAATTTCATAATTCAAGGAATTCAATCCCAATTTTAGTTGGTATAATAATCGCGAGAACAAGCAAAATAAGAGAATTCATAAAGAATCTTCTTCAACACTTACCCATGTTAATTCTCATTTATTTTGCGCATCTGTCACGGCCCCAAATTTCTTCCGTAGGATGTCATAATGGCACCTAGTCTCTAAGACTAGGTAAGCCTATCAATGCGAAATAATAATAAATATCTAAAATAAATAAACTACAATTCAACAATTTCAACTCCCAAAACCTGGTAGAAATAAATCACAAGCTTCTAAGAATTTATTCTCAATGTCTCTATATGTCAAGGTCTAAATAAAATATAAGGAAGCAACATAAAATGATAGAAGGGGACTCCGGAGTCTACGGACGCTGGCAGATATACCTCGAAGTCTCCGTGCGCAGGTAACTCACTGACGTCTAGGCTGGTAAAATGTACCTGAATCTGCACAAATAAATGTGCAAAAGCGTAGTATGAGTACACCACAGCGGTACCCAGTAAGCGCCAAGCCTAACCTCGGTAGAGTAGTGAGGAGGTCAGGTGAGGCCCTACTAGAATATAATAATGGCATGGTAAAATGTTTATCAATATAGTAAAATAAAATGACATTGAAAATGAATCAAATAGTATGTCACATTTAATGACACCAGATAATTGCAAATAATATCTCATAGAATCAAAACAGAATTTCCTTCAACTTTATGAAAATCACAACAATTAATCGAATGCAACTATGGCCATAAATCAATATCAACAAGGGCACTACCGAGGTACCGCCTCGTAGTCCCAAATTATAAATAATTTTACAATATCTCATTTTCTTATACCACCGCGGGAGCCTTCACGATTTATTTTAAGAAAATATTTTTTCCGAAATAGCATCCCGCGTTTTAGCTACCCTTATCACACCGCATGACTTCTAGTAGTCACCCCTACAAGCCATGCATATCAAGCCACCCTTATCTAACCGCATGCATTTTAATACCCAGACCTTATACCACCGCATGCGTATTAATATCACAATATATCACAATTTGCTCCTCAAATGCCCAATATTTTAATTTTTCACAATAAATCAACAACAATATTTTTCAATAATAACGAGCTCACGGCTCATGCCAGAATAATCCAATAATAATATTATTTCCACAATAAAGAGCTCACGGCTCCATCACAATGAGTACCAAAAAAAACTCTTACGAAAATATTCAAGAATAAATAATTCCAAAAAATAATATTTCAAATTTTTAATACATTGCTTCAATATCAAATTTAAAATATCAAATACTTCTGTCACGACCCCAAATTAACCCTCTGTAAGGTATCGTGATGGCACCTAGTCTTTACGACTAGGTAAGCCTACTATTGTGAAAAATATAAAGGAAACACAATATATTTTAAGGATAAACAACATATTATAAATAGCCAAGAGTAGTACTACTCGGCATATACAAAATAATTTCCCAAGACCCGGAATATCACTAAGTCACAAGCTACTATAATCTATGTAACTCTATACAAAAGTCTGAATATATTAAGAAAAAATCTCTAGACGAGAGAATAGAAGGGGACTCCGAAGATCTGTGGACGCAAGCAGAGGTACCTTGAAGTCTCCTAGAATCAGCAGCACGTACTAACCCCGAAACTGATAGCTCGCACCTGGATCTGCACACGAAAATATGTGGAGGGAAGGGCATGAGTACACCACAATGGTACCCAGTAAGTGCCAAGCCTAACCTCGGTCGAGTAGTGACGAGGTCAGGTCAAGGCCCTATCGGAGTAAATATAATAAATTAAACAGTAAAAGATATAAGTAGAATTTACGGTAACACAGTTAAAGAAATTTTCGAAAATTTAACAGTTAAGGGAGCCCTCGGCTCAAAACAAGGTAAACACAGTGGGAAATTTCTCGGGATACCGTCTGTAGTCCCAAAGTAAATATGCAGTACATGGGGATCTCCCGGAATACGTCTGTAGTCCCAAAGTAAATATGCAGTGCTGGGGGATCTCCCGGAATAGGCCGTAGTCCCAAAGTAAATATGTAGTACATGGGGATCTCCCGGACTACGTCCGTAGTCCCAATTTAAATATGCAACGCAAGATGAAATGACAGGTATGACATCGAGTTATACAGTTTATACTGGACACAGATAAGGAAAATAAGGACTTAACAGAACATGACGCACAGAATGTCAATTAAGCAGTTAAAACACGTAAGCATGCTTTTCTAGTCTAAACTACACAATTAAACATATTAGTACAATTAATAAGAGAAGCAATTTATGATTTAAAAAGGTTAAACATTTTTTTTTTTGCAATAATAGCCTGTGTACGTACTCATTACCTCACGTACACGGCGCCCAAACACCAAATAATATCAAGATATCCTAAGGGAAAAGTCCCCAACACAAGGTTAGGCAAGCCACTTACCTCGAACTGCTCAAATCAACCTGATATCATGTTCTTGCCATGAGTATCTGACTTCAAATGGCCCGAATCTATTCAAAACAGTACAATACCATCAATACGCGCTAATGGAAAGAATTTCACAAGAAAATTATAAAATTAGGCCAAAACCCGAAATTGGCTCAAACCCGGCCCCCGGGGCCCACGTCTCAAAACCCGACAAAATTTACGAAACTAGAAAGCTCATTCACTCACAAGTCTAACCATACCAAATTTACTAAAATCTGACACCAAATGGTACTCCAATCCGCAATTCAAACTCTAAAATCCTTAGTCTCCAACTTCCAATTTTCACCTTAAATACACATTAACTAGGTGGGAAAATACATGGTAAGGCAAGATTATTGACCAAACATAAGCACAAAGAACTTACCTCAAGAAATACCTCGAAGATGCTCTCAACAATCGCCCCAACCCGAGTTTACAAAGCCAAAAAAGATAAAAATCGCGAAGCCCTTCGGTTTTAATCACTGCCCAGGTATTTTCGCACCTGCGGAACCTAGGCTCGCACCTACGGGTGCGCTTATGCGGAAAAACGTGCGCATTTGTGCAAATCACTTACCCACTCTGCCTTCGCATCTGCGATGAAAGGGCCGCATCTGCGCACTCGCTCCTGCGGAGTCCCTTCCGCTTCTGCGCATCTTGCGCATGTGCGAACATCCTTGCGCATTTGCGGGCATCGCAGATGCGGAAACTTCCTCGCACCTGCGACCCCAGGCCAACTCTCGATTTATCGCATCTGCGCTTCCATCTCCGCATGTGTGGCTCGTGCATCTGCGATCTCTTTTCCGCAGGTGCGAAAACACCAGAACTAGAAAAATTCAGAAATTCCTCTAAGTCCAAGTTTTCACCCGTTAAGCATCCGAAACACACCCGAGGCCCCTGGGACCTCGACCAAACATATCAACTAATCCTAAAATACCATACGAACTTAGTCGAGCTCTCAAATCCCATTAAGAAATGCCAAAATAACGAATTACCCTCCAATTCAAACTTAAAGAACTTGAAACTTCAAAATTCTACAACTGATGTCAAAACCTATCAAATCACGTCCGATGGAACTCAAATTTTGCGCACAAGTTATAATCAACATTACGAACCTACTCCAACTTTCGGAATCGGAAAACGGCCTCGATATCAAAATTTCCACTACCGGCCCAAAACTTCAAAAAATTGACTTTCGCCATTTCAAGTCTAAATGATCTACGAACCTCCAAAACACAATCCGGACACGCTCGTAAATCCAAAATCACCTAACGGAGCTAACAGAACTGACAGAATTCCATTCAGGAGTCGTTTTCACATAGTTCTGAATATGGTCCAAATCCTAGGGCTTAATCTCTCATTTAGGGACTGTGTCCCAAAACACTCCGAAACTCAAAACCAATCATCCCGGCAAGTCACAATAGCAGAAAAAGATTTGGGGGAAAGCAGTTAATAGGGGATCGGGGCTATTACTCCCAAAAGGACTGGCCGGGTCGTTACATCCTCCCCCTCTTAAAATAATCGTTCGTCCTCGAACGAGTCTAAAGACATACATGAAACTGTGAAAAGATGAGGGTACTGGCTGCGCATATCCTGCTCGGTCTCCCAAGTCGCCTCTTCGACCGGCTGACCCCTCCACTGGACCTTTACTGAAGCAATCTTCTTTGACCTGAGTTTTCTGACCTGCCTGTCCAAAATGGCTACTGGCTCCTCAACATAAGATAGATCTTTGTCCAACTGGACTGAGCTGTAATCCAATACATGAGTCGGATCACCGTGATACTTCCAGAGCATGGACACGTGGAATACCGGGTGAACTCCTGCTAGACTGGGAGGCAAGGCAAGATTATAAGCAACCTCCCGAACTCGCCACAATATCTCAAAAGGACCAATGAACCTCGGGCTCAGCTTGCCCTTCTTCTCGAACCTCATGACACCCTTCATAGGCGATACCCGAAGCAAGACCCGCTCACCAACCATAAATACAAAATCACGAACCTTACGGTATGCATAACTCTTCTGCCTGGACTGGGCTATGCGAAGTCTCTCCTGAATCACCTTCACCTTATCCAGGGCATCCTGGACCAAATTTGTACCCAACAATCGGGCCTCGCCCGACTCAAACCATCCAACTGGGGACCGGCACTGCCTACCATACAAGCCTCATACGGTGCTATATGAATGCTGGACTGATAATTGTTGTTGTAAGAGAACTCTGCAAGTAGAAAGTATCAGTCCCATGACCCTCCAAACTCTATCACGCAGGCACGGAGCATATCCTCAAGAATCTGAATTGTGCGCTCGGACTGCCCGTCCGTGTGAGGGAGAAAGGTTGTGCTCAACTCCACCCTAGTACCTAACTCCTTCTGTACGGCTCTCCAAAATCATGATGTGAACTGTGTACCTCTGTCTGAAATGATGTATCTTGGAATACCATGAAGGCGGGCAATCTCTCTGATATAAATCTCAGCCAACCTCTCCGAAGAGTATGTAGTCAGCACCGGAATGAAATGGGCTGACTTGGTCAGTCGATCCACGATCACCCAAATAGTATCGAACTTTCTCAAAGTCCGAGGAAGTCCAACCACAAAGTCCATGGTGATCCGCTCCCACTTCCACTCTGGGATCTCCAACCTCTGAAGTAATCCACCGGGTCTCTAATGCTCATATTTAACCTGCTGACAGTTGAGACACTTGGCCACAAACCCAACTATGCCCTTTTTCATGCTTCTCCACCAATAGTGCTGCCTCAAGTCCTAGTACATCTTCGCGGAACCCGGATGAATGGAGTACCGAGAGCTATGGGCCTCCTCAAGAATCAACTCCCGAAGCCCATTTACATTGGGCACACAGATCCGGCCCTGCATCCTCATCACACCGTCATCACCAATAGTGACATCTCTAGCATCAACTCGATGAACCCTACCCTGAAGAACTAGAAGATGAGGATTATCATACTGGTGCTCCCTGATACGGTCATAAAGAGAAGACCGAGCAACCACACAAGCTAATACCCGGCTAGGCTCTGAAATATCCAATCTCACGAACTGGTTGGCTAAGGCCTGAACATCCAAGGCTAAGGGCCTCTCAGCTGCTGGAAGATATGCCAAACTCCCCAAACTCTCTGCCCGGCGACTCAAAGCGTCGGCCACTACATTGGCCTTCCCCGGGTGGTATAATATAGTGATATCATAGTCTTTAAGTAGCTCCAACCACCTCCGCTGACGCAAATTAAGGTCCTTCTGCCTTGACAAGTACTACAAACTCCGGTGATCAGTGTAAATCTCATAGGGAACACCGTACAAATAATGACGCCAGATCTTCAGGGCGTGAACAATAGCTACTAACTCGAGATCATGAACTGGATAATTCTTCTCATGTACCTTCAACTGTCTAGACGCGTAGGCAATCACCCTACCGTCCTGCATCAATACCGCTCCAAGGCCAATCCTCGAGGCATCACAGTAGACAGTGTATGACCCTGAACCTGTAGGCAATACTAATACTGGGGATGTAGTCAAAGCTGTCTTGAGCTTCTGAAAGCTTTGCTCACACTCCTCGGTCCACTTGAACGGAGCACCCTTCTAGGTCAGCCTGGTCATAGGTACTGCAATGGATGAAAATCCCTCCATAAAGCCACGGTAATACCCCGCCAAACCAAGGAAACTGCGGATCTCCGTAGTTGATGACGGTCTAGGCCAACTCTGCACTGCCTCCACCTTCTTCGGATCTACCTTGATCCCATCAAAAGACACTATGTGGCCCAAGAATGCCACTAAATCAAGCCAGAATTCACACTTAGAAAATTTTGCATACAACCTCTTCTCCCTTAAAGTCTGAAGCACGGTCCTCAGGTGCTGCTCATGATCCTCCTGAGACCGGAAATATACCAAGTTGTCGTCAATAAACACAACGACGAAGGAATCAAGATAAGGCCAGAATACACTGTGAATCAAATGCATAAAGGTTGCTGGGGCATTGGTCGGCCCAAATGACATGACAAGAAACTCATAGTGACCATATCTGGTCCTGAAAGCAGTCTTCGGGATATCCGGCTCTCGAATCTTCAACTAATTATAGCCAGAATGCAAGTCAATCTTGGAAAACACCCTGGCACCCTGTAACGGATCAAATAAATCATCAATGCGAGGGAAAGGATACCTATTCTTCAATACACATACGCATAGAACCATCCTTCTTCTTCACAAATAAGACTGGAGCACCCCAAGGTGATACGCTGGGCCTGATGAAGCCCTTATCAAGCAACTCCTGCAACTGCTTCTTCAACTCCTTTAATTCAGGAGGAGCCATACGATATGGAGGAATAGCGATGGGCTGAGTGCCCGGCAACAAATCAATGCCAAAATCAATATCTCTATCGGGCGGCATACCTGGAAGATTAGCTGGAAATATATTTTGGAAGTCCCTCACTACTGGAACTAACTCAACTGTAGGGGTATTAATACTGACATCTCTCACATAGGCCAAATACGCATCACACCCCTTCTCAACCATTCGTTGAGCTTTAAGAAATGAAACGACCCTGCGGGGAGTATACTCTAAGGTACCTCTCCACTCTAATCTCGGCAAACCTGGCATAGCCAGCGTCACGGTCTTAGCGTGAAAATAAAGAATAGTATAATGGGGCGACAACCAGTCCATGCCCAAGATAACATCAAAATCTACCATACTGAGAAATAACAAATTGACTCTGGTCTCAAAACCACTAAGAGCAATCAAGCACGATCGATATACACGGTCCACAATGAGAGAATCTCCCACGGGAGTAGATACATAAACAGGAAAACTCAATGAATCCCAAGATATCCCCAAATGTGGGGCAAAATAAAAAGACACATATGAATACGTAGAGCCTGGGTCAAATAATACTGATGCATCCCTATGACAGACGGGGACGGTACCTGTGATAACTGAATCTGAAGCAACAGCCTCTGAATGGGCTGGAAGGGCATAGTACCTGGCCTGGCCTCCCTCTCTAGGGCGACCTCGACCTCCCTGACCTCCACCTTGAGCTGGCTGAGGAGGTGGGGTAGAAGCTGGTGCTGGAAGAATGGTCGGAGGACCCGGTGGAGCACGTGGAGGCTGATAAGTCTACAGAGGTGCACCCCTCCTGGCTCTGGGGAAATCTCTAACCAGGTGACGAGTGTCACCACACTCAAAACAACCTCTCGGAGGATGTGGCGTCTGAGACTGACTCAAACCTGGCCTGCTGGACTGGCCGGTAATAGTACCTCGAGTAGGAGGCATACTGGATAGTGGCGGTGCATAATAGGGCTCCTGAGGCCTAGGAGGAGCTGGGATACCGCTGGCTGCTGGAAGAGCTGAATGAACAGGGCGACTCACAAAACCCCTACCATAGCAAACCCCTACCATAGCGTGCTGCTGGTGCACGAGCTCCTAAATAATGACCAGTCTCTCGAGACCTCTTGGCCTCTCTCTCCTCTCGGTCACGGGCGAACATGCCCTCCACTCTCCTGGCAATGCTTACTGCCTGCTGATAAGTGATGTCCATCTCCAACTCCCTGGCCATACTGGTCCGAATACTGGGGTGGAGTCCCTCAATAAAGCGACGAACCCTCTCTCTGATTGTAGCAACTAGAGCAGGTGCATGGCGATCTAACCCACTGATAATGTACTGCATATTCCGACACAGTCATAGAACCCTGACGCAACTGCTCGAACTCTGCGCGCCAAGCATCCCTGAGGCTCTAAGGAACATACTCATGCAAGAACATCTCTGAAAAGCGAGTCCAAGTGAGTGAGGCTGCCTCGTCCGGACTACTCAGCTCATAGGCACACCACCACTCATATGCTGCTCCCCTCAGCTGGAAAGCAGTGAAAAAAACCCCACTCGTCTCCACAATGCCCATAGTGCGGAGAATATGATGACACTCCTCAAGAAAACCCAGATCATCATCTGACGCTAGTCCGCTGATAGTAGGTGGGTGGTACTTCTTATACCTCTCAAGTCTGAGCTGCTCTGCCTCAGAAGTAGCTACCCTAATCTTATGCTGAACCGGAGCCACTGGGGGCATAGGAATATACTCTGGGGCCTGATCAACCTAGACCCTCTGCTCAGGGGTGCGGGCTGCGGGAGTCTGTGCCCCTCTCCCGGCCTGAGATGTAGCAGGAGCTATCGTAAATAGTCCATCCTGAGCCAGAGTGCTGAACATGCTCAACAACTGAGCTAAAGTCTCCTTGAGGGTTGGAGTAGCAATAGGGATCTCTGGCGCTGGCCCTCCAACTGGAGCTGTTGGGGGCCCCTCTGACGCAGCTCTCGCAGGTGCTCGGGCTGCACCGCGTGGTCGTCCTTTACCCCAATCCCGGCCTCTGGTGGCTCTGGCAGGGGGCTCGGGTGCCTGATCGTTAGTCCTCCCATTGCGGGTCCTCACCATCTGTGAGAAAGAATAGAATAGAATTTTAGAATTTTTGGTGGCAATAACTCGCACGACAAGGAAATCAAAGAAATATGATTGTTCTTAACAGTTACACTGCCTTCCGAAGATAAGTACGGACGTCTCCGCACTGATCCGTGAGACTCTAATAAACCGGCTTGTGACTCGCGACTCCTACGAACCTAGTGCTCTGATACCAACTTGTCACGATCCCAAATTAACCCTCCGTAAGGTGTCGTGATGGCACCTAGTCTTTACGACTAGGTAAGCCTACTATTGAAAAAATTATAAAGGAAACAAAACATTTTTTAAGGATAAACAACATATTATAAATAGCCAAGAGTAGTACCACTCGGCATATACAAAATAGTTTTCCAAGACCTGGAATATCACTAAGTCACAAGCTGCTATAATCTATGTAGCTCTATACAAAAGACTGAAGATATTAAGGAAAAATCTCTAGACGAGGGAGTAGAAGGGGACTCCGAAGATCTGCGGATGCAAGCAGAGGTACCTTGAAGTCTCCTAGAATCAGCAGCACGTACTAACCTTGAGGCTGATAGCTCGCACCTGGATCTGCACACGAAAACATGTACAGGGAAGGGCATGAGTACACCACAATAGTACCCAGTAAGTGCCAAGCCTAACCTCGGTCGAGTAGTGATGAGGTCAGGCCAAGGCCCTACCGAAGTAAATATAATAAATTAAATAGTAAAAGATATAAGTAGAATTTACGGTAACATAGTTAAAGAAATTTTCGAAAATTTAACAGTTAAGGGAGCCCTCGGCTCAAAACAAAGTACACACAGTGGGAAATCTCTCGGGATTCTCTCCCGTAGTTTCAAATGAATATGCAGTACAGGGGAATCTTCCGGAATACGTTTGTAGTCCCAAAGTAAATATGCAGTGCTGGGGGATCTCCCGGAATACGTCCGTAGTCCCAAAGTAAATATGCAGTATAGGGGGATCTCCCGGAATACGTCCGTAGTCCCAAAGTAAATATGCAGTGCTGGGAGATTTCCCGGAATACGTCCGTAGTCCCAAAGTAAATATACAGTACATGGGGATCTCCCAGAATACGTCCGTAGTCCCAATTTAAATATGCAACGCAAGATGAAATGACAGGTATGACATCGAGTTATATAGTTTATACTGGACACAGATAAGGCAAATAAGGACTTAACTGAACATGACGCATAGAATGTCAATTAGGCAGTTAAAACACGTAAGCATGCTTTTCTAGTCTAAACTACATAATTAAACATATTAGTACAATTAATAAGAGAAGCAATTTATGATTTAAAAAGGTTAAACATGATTATTATTTTTTGCAATAATAGCCCGTGTAAATACTCGTCACCTCACGTACACGGCGCCCACACACCAAATAATATCAAGATATCCTAAGGGGAAAGTCCCCAACGCAAGGTTAGGAAAGACACTTACCTCGAACCGCTCAAATCAACATGATATCACGTTCTTGCCACGAGTATCCGACTCCAAATGGCCCGAATCTATTCAAAACAGTACAATACCATCAATATGCGCTAATGGAATGAATTCCACAAGAAAAACTTCAAAACTAGGCCAAAACCCGAAATTGGCTCAAACCCGGCCCCCGAGGCCCACGTCTCGAAACCCGAAAAAATTTACGAAACTAGAAAGCTCATTCACTCACGAGTCTAACCATACCAAATTTACTAAAATCCGACACCAAATGGTACTCCAATCCGCAATTCAAACTCCTAAATCCTTAGTCGCTAACTTCCAATTTCCACCTTAAATACACATTAACTAGGTGGAAAAATACATGGCAAGGCAAGATTATTGACCAAAAATAAGCACAAGGAACTTACCTCAAGAAATGCCTCGAAAATGCTCTCAAAACTCGCCCCAACCCGAGTTTGCAAAGCCAAAAAAGATAAAAATCGCGAAGCCCTTCGGTTTTAATCACTGCCCAGGTATTTCCCCACCTGCGGAACCTGGGCTCGCACCTGCGGGTGCGCTTATGCGGAAAGACGTGTGCATCTGCGCAACTTACTTACCCACTCTGCCTTCGCATCTGCGGCGAAAGGGCCGCATCTGCGCACTCGCGCCTGCGGAGTCCCTTCCGCTTCTGCGCATCTTGCGCATGTGCGAACACCCTTGCGCATTTGCGGGCATCACAGATGCGGAAACATCCTCACACCTGTGACCCCAGGACAACTCTCGATTTATCGCATCTGTGCTTCCATCTCCGCATGTGCGGCTCGCGCACCTGTGGTCTCTTTTCCGTAGGTGCAAAAATACCAGAACTAGAAAAATTCAGAAATTCCTCTAAGTCCAAGTTTTCACCCGTTAAGTATCCGAAACACACCCGAGGCCCCCGGGACCTCGACCAAACATACCAACCAATCCTAAAATACCATACGAACTTAGTCGAGATCTCAAATCCCATCAAAAAATGCTAAAATCACGAATCACCCTCCAATTCAAACTTAAAGAACTTGAAACTTTAAAATTCTACAACCGATGTCGAAACCTATCAAATCACGTCCGATGGACCTCAAATTTTGCGCACAAGTTATAATAAACATTACGAACCTACTCCAACTTCCAAAATCGGAAAATGACCCCGATATCAAAATTTTCACTACCGGCCCAAAACTCCAAAAATTCAACTTTCTCCATTTCTAGCCTAAATGAGCTACGAACCTCCAAAACATAATCCGGACACACTCCTAAACCCAAAATCACCTATCAGAGCTAACGGAACTGATAAAATTCCATTCCGGAGTCGTCTTCACATAGTTCTGACTACGGTCCAAAACCTAGGGCTTAAGCTCTCATTTAGGGACTAAGTGTCCCAAAACACTTCGAAACTCAAAACCAATCATCCCGGCAAGTCACAATAGCAGGAAAAGAAATTGGGGAAAGCAGTTATTAGGGGATCGGGGCTATTACTCTCAAAATGACCGGTCGGGTCGTTACAACTTCATATTAATAATATTTAATTTAATGAAAATCAACCTTCAAATAATGCACTATATAAAAGAAACCAAGTTTCAATTAAACAGGTAAAATAATTAGCGGGAAAATATATATCACAGATCACAAATCAATGATGAAGAATATAACAAGATAAAATAATTTAATAAATGCGCAACAATTGTCTACACAATTTAAAAATATAATCTTTCACATTTAGCCCATGTACACACTCGTCACCTCGTGTACACGACTATCAACACATTTCAAAAATTACATTAATATCAATTCTAGGGGAAATTTCCCCCACACAAGGTAAGACAAGTCACTTACCTCGATTTTCCGACTCCGATCGACTCGCATCTAGTCATAATTAATTCGATACAGTCAACAAAAATTATAGAAATCAATTTCATAAGAAATATTATATTTTTTTCAATAAAATCCGAAATTAGCTCAAATTTTGCCTGTAGGACCCACATCTCGGAATCCGGCAAATGTTATGAAATATGAAAGCCCATTCAACCACGAGTCTAACCATACTAAAATGACTAAATTCCAATAACGATTCGACCCTCAAATCCTCAAATCTATCCAAGAGAGGTTTCAAATGTTTCCAACTTAAATCACCAATTAAATGTTTAAAACAGTGATGGATTCGAGTAATCTAACCAAGATTGAGTTAAGAACACTTACCCCAATATTTTTTCTTGAAGATATATCAAAATCACCTCTTCTCATGCTCCAAGTTATTAAAAATGGCGAATGGGACAGAGCCCCCCTGATTTTATAACTTACAGATCTGTCCAGGGTGACCTCGATCATGGGGTCCGACCCTGGACCTCCATCATAGGAGTCCAATCATGGGGAGTCCGATTAAGGGGAGTCCGATTATGGGGTCCGATCATGAACCTCGGTCATGGCCTCCGATCATGGCCCTCGACCCTGGGGCTCGATCACAGCCATCAATCCTGGCTATCGATCATGGCTTCGATCTTTATGGCCTTCGATCACTGGCCTTGGTCATAGCCCTCGATCCCGGGCCTTCGATCAGTGGCCTTTGATCACTGGCCTTCGAGTTTGACTTCGATCATGGATCTCGATCCTGCCTTTGATCCTCGGCTCGATTTCTGAGGGCTCGATTGCACAACAGAAGAAAATTTATAGCAGCTTTTGCAGCACATGTTTAAGTCCCATTTTTGATCCGTTAACCATCCGAAACTCACCCGAGGCCCTCGGGACCTCAACCCAATACACTAACAAGTCTTAAAACATCATACGAACTTATTTGAAACATCAAATCACATCAAACAACGCTAAAATCACGAATCACACATAGATTCAAGCCTAATGAACTTTGAAACTTTTAATTTCTACAAACAACACCGGAACCTATCAAATCAAGTCCGATTGACCTCCAATTTTGTACGCAAGTCATAAGTGACATAACGGAGCTATGGAAATTTCCAGAATTGGATTTCGACCCCGATATCAAAAAGTCAACCCCTCGGTCAAACTTCCCAAAAATTTAACTTTCGGCATTTCAAGCCTAATTCCACTACATACTTCCAAAAAATATTCCGAAGCTGTTGGAATCATCAAAAGTCTATTCCGGGGTCATTTGCACATAATTCGACATCCAGTCACTATTTGAACTTAAACTTTAAATTTTTCATCAAAATTCCATATCTCGGGCTAGGGACCTCGGAATTTGATTCCGGGCATACGCCCAAGTCCCAATTCACGATACGGACCTACCAGAACTGTCAAAATACTGATCCGAGTCCGTTTGCTCAAAATATTGACAAAAGTCAACTCAGTTGTGTTTTAAACATCTAATTCACATTTTAATCCATTTTTCACCTGAAAACTTTCCGAAAAATGTTTACGGACTGCACACGCAAATCGAGTAATGGTAAATAGTGCTTAGATCACATAATTAATCATTAAATTGAAAGATGACATTTTGGGTCATCACATTCTCCACCTCTAAAACAAACGTTCGTCCTCGAACGAAGTTAGAAAAAGTACCTGAGCTGGTGAATAAGTGTGGATAACAGCTGCGTATATCATGCTCGGCCTCCCAAGTCGCCTCCTCGACCGGATGGCCCCTCCACAGAACATTCACGAAAGCAATGTTCTTTGACCTCAGCTTTCGAACCTGCCTATCTAAAATAGCCAATGGTTCCTCAACATAAGATAGATCCTTGTCCAACTGAACCAAACTGAAGTCTAACACATGAGACGGATAGCCGTGATATTTCCGAAACATAGAAATATGGAATACCGGATGAATCGCACAGAGACTAGGTGGTAGCGCGAGTCTGTAAGCCACCTCTCCAACTCTTTCAAGAATCTCAAAAGGCCCAATATACCTAGGGCTCAACTTGCCCTTCTTCTCGAACCTCATCACACCCTTCATAGGCGAAACCCGGAGCAATACCCGCTCACCAACCATGAATGCAACATCACGAACCTTCCGATCCGCATAACTCTTCTGCCTAGATTGGGCTGTACGAAGTCGATCTTGAATCAACTTAACCTTTTCCAAGGCATCCTGAACCAAGTCTGTACCCAAAAGTCTAGCCTCGCCTGGTTTGAACCAACCCACTGGAGACCGGAACCGCCTACCATACAAGGCCTTATATGGAGCCATCTGAATGCTTGACTGGTAACTGTTGTTGTAACCAAACTCTGCAAGTGGTAAGAACTGATCCAAAACACACCCAAAATCTATCACACACGCACGAAGCATATCCTCCAGTATCTGAATAGTGCGTTCGGACTGCCCGTCCGTCTGAGGGTGAAATGCTGTACTCAACTCTACCCGAGTACCCAACTCACGCTGAACTGCCCTCCAAAACCGTGAGGTAAACTGTGTACCCCGGTCAGAGATGATAGATATTGGTACACCGTAAAGTCTGACAATCTCACGAATATATACCTGAGCCAGCTTCTCTTAAGAGTAAGTAGTAATCACAGGAATGAAATGAGCTGATTTGGTCAGCCTATCCACAATCACCGAAACTGCATCAAACATTCGCTGAGTCCGTGGGAGCCCAACAACGAAATCCATAGTGATCCGCTCCCATTTCCATTCTGGAATCTCTAACTTCTGAAGTAATCCACAAGGTTGCTGATGCTCATATTTCACCTGTTGACAATTTAGACACTGAGATACATACCCCACTATGTCTTTCTTCATCCGCCTCCACCAATAGTGTTGTCTCAAGTCCTGATACATCTTTGCAGCACTCGGATGAATAGAGTACCGCGAACTATGAGCCTCCTGGAGAATCAACTCACGCAATCTATCCATATTAGGTACACATAGCCTGCCCTGCATCCGTAATACATTGTCATCTCCAATAGTAACTTCCATGGCATCACCGTGCTGAACTGTATCCTTAAGGACAAGCAGATGTGGGTCATCATACTGGGTTCCCTGATACGATCATAAAGAGAAGACTGAGAAACCACGCAAGCCAAAACTCGACTCAGCTTGGAAACATCCAATCTAACAAACTGGTTGGCCAAGGCCTGAACATCCAAGGCTAAAGGCCTCTCTGCTACTGGTAAATATGCTAAGCTGCCCAAACTCTCCGCCTTAGGACTCAAGGCATCAGCCACCACATTGGCCTTCCCAGGATGATAGAGAATGGTGATATCATAATTCTTAAGCAACTCCAACCACTTCCGCTGCCGTAAGTTAAGATCCTTCTATTTAAACAGATGCTGTAGACTCCGGTGATCGGTGTAGATCTCACAATGGACACCGTACAAATAATGCCGCCAAATTTTTAACGCATGAACAATAGCTACTAACTCCAGGTCATGTACAGGATAATTCTTCTCATGCACCTTTAACTGTCTGGACATGTAGGCAATCACCCTACCGTCTTGCATCAACACTGCAACGAGACCAATACGCGATGCATCACAATACACAGTATAAGATCCTGTACCTGTAGGTAATACCAATACTAGGGCTGTAGTTAAAGCTGTCTTGAGCTTTTGGAAGCTCTCCTCACATTCCTTAGTCCACTTGAACGGAGCACCCCTCTAGGTCAATTTGGTCGTAGATGCAGTAATAGAAGAGAAACCCTTTACAAATCAGTGATAATACCCAGCCAAACCAAGGAAACTCCGGATTTCCGTAACTAAAGACGGTCTAGACCAACTCTGCACTGCTTCAATCTTCTTTGGATCTACCTTGATCCCCTCACACAAAACTATATGACCCAAAAATCCCACAGAATCAAGCCAGAATTCACACTCTGAGAATTTTGCATATAACTTCTTTTCTCTAAAATATGAAGCACAGTCCTCAGGTGTTGTTCATGATCTTCCCGACTCCGGGAATACACCAGAATATCGTCAATAAACACAATGACGAAAGAATCAAGATAGGGTTGAAATACACTATTTATTAAGTGCATAAATGTTGTTGGGGCGTTGGTCAGCCCAAAAGACATCACAAGGAACTCGTAATGACCGTACCGAGTCCTGAAAGTAGTCTTCGAAATATCTGGCTCCCGAATCTTCGATTGATGATAGCCTGAACGCAAGTCAATTTTAGAGAATACCCTGGCACCCTAAAGGTGATAAAATAAGTCATCAATACGTGGCAATGGATACCTGTTCTTCACTGTAACCTTGTTCAACTGGCGATGATGAATACACATCCGCATAGAACCATCCTTCTTCTTTACAAATAAGACAGGAGCACCCCACAGCGATACAATAGGCCGAATGAAACCCTTATCAAGCAATTCCTGTAACTGTTTTTTTAATTCTTTCAACTCTGCTGGGGCCATACGGTATGGTGGAATAGAAATGGGCTGAGTACCCGGTAATAAATCAATACCAAAATTAATATCCCTACCGGGTGGCATACCCGGAAGATCTGTTAGAAATACATCAGGAAAATCCCTTACTACTGGAACTGACTCTTTAGTAGGAGTATCAATACTAACATCTCTCACATAGGCAAGATACGCATCACACCCCTTCTCAACCATTCGTTGAGCTTTAAGAAATGAAATAACCCTGCTAAGAACATGATCCAAGGTACCTCTCCACTCTAGTTGCGGTAGACCCAGCATAGCCAATGTCACCGTCTTGGCGTAACAATCAAGAATAACATGATAGGGCAACAACCAGTCCATGCCCAAAATAATATCGAAATCCACCATACTGAGCAATAATAAATCAGTTGTGGTCTCAAAACCACTGATAACAATTAAACACGACCGATACACACGGTCCAAAATAATGGATTCACCCACGGGTGTAGATACATAAATAGAAGAACTCATGTTATCATGTGATGCGCCCAAATACGGGGCAAAATAAGATGACACATAATAATAAGTAGAGCCTGGATCAAATAAAACTGATGCATCTCTATGACAGACCGGAATAATACATGTGATAACATAATCGGATGCAACAACATCTGTCCTAGCAGGAAGGGCATAATATCTGGCCTGGCCTCCCCCTCTAGGGCGACCTCTACCTGTCCGACCTCCACCTCTAGCTGGCTGTGCAGGTGGAGTGGCAACTGGTGCAGTAATCATGGCCTGAGAAGCTTGAGGACCCTGTGGAATAGGTGGGACCTGAGAAATTTGTGGAGGTGCGCCCCTCCTATATCTGGGGCAATCTCTCATAATATGATGAGTGTCACCACACTCAAAACAAGCCCTCGGAGGACGTGGCTGTTGGGACTGGCTCGGGCCTGATCGACTAGACTGTCCACTGAAAGCACCCCGTACAGGAGGTACAGAAGACACTGGTGGTGCATAATATGGAACCTGAGGTCTGGGAGTAGTTGGAATACCACTGCAAGCTGGAAGTGCTGAATGGATAGGATGGCTCACATAACCTCTACCATGAAGGGCTGCAACTGGGGCACGAGAATTATTATATGTTCCAGAATCTCGGGGTATCTTAGCTTCCCTCTCTTCCTTCTCCTGAGTCCGTATACCTTCCAATATTCTAGCAATTGACACCACCTGTTGGTATGTGATGTCCATCTCTAGCTCTCACGCCATACTGTATTTGATACTAGGGTGAAGACCCTCAATAAATCTGCAAACCCGCTCTCGAACAATAGCAACTAAGGCTAGTGCATGCCTAGCCAAATCACTGAATCGGACCGCATACTCTGACACGGTGATAGAACCCTGGCGCAACTGCTCAAAATCTGTGCGCCATGCATCCGTAAGACTCTGAGGAACATACTCCCTAAAGAACATATCCGAAAATTGAGTCCAAGTGAGTGAAGATGCCTCAGCGGGACTATCCAACTCATATGCACGCCACCACTGGTAGGATGCTCCTCTAAACTGGAATGCCGTAAAAGAAACCCCACTGGAATCCACAATACCCATAGTATGAAGGATACAGTGACATTCCTCCAGAAAACCCTGAGCATCCTCTGCAGCTAAACCGCTGAAAGTAGGATAGTGGTACTTTTTATACCTTTCGATCCTGAGCTGCTCCACCTCTAAAACTGCTGTCCTAATATTAGGCCGAACTGGGACAACTGGTTGTACTGGTATAACCTCTAGGGCATGTTCAACTTGGGCACGTGATTTTGGAGTACGGGCGGCAGGAGTCTGCTTTCCTCCTCCAGCCTGAGATGTGGCAGGAGCAAGTGGAATTAATCCTGCCTAAGCTAAAGTGCCAAACATGCTCAAAATCTGGGCAAGAATCTCCTGAAGTGCAGGAGTAGTAACTGGCGTCTCAGGTGTCTGCTCTCCAACTGGAGCTACTGGTGGCTCTGGTGCAGCAGTTTGTGCAGGTGCTCTGGCTGTACCACGTGGTCTTCCTCGGCCTCTGGCTCGGCCTCTGCCCCGACCCCGGCCTCTTTCGGCTCCAACAGGGGGCGCGGGTGTCTGATCATCAGATCTAGTTGTGCGTGTCCTCACCATCTGTGAGAGAATAAAAAGACAATTGTTTAGAACTTTGAAATCAACAAAGGTGCACGATAAGGAATCAAAGAAGTGAATATTTCCAAACAGTTCCATAGCCTCTTGAAGATAAGTACAGACGTCTCCGTACCGATCCGCAAGACTCTACTAAACCTGCTTGTGACTAAGCTCTGATACCAACTTGTCACGACCCCAAATTCCCTCTGTAGGATGTCGTGATGACACCTAGTCTCTAATACTAGGTAAGCCTATCAATACGGAATAATAATAAATATCTGAAATAAATAAATTACAATTGAACAATTTCAACAATTTCAACTCCCAAAACCCGGTAGAAATAAATCACAAGCTTCTAAGAATTTATTCTCAATGTCTCTATATGTCAAGGTTTAAATAAATTATAAGGAAGCAACATAAAAGGATAGAAGGGGACTCTGGAGTCTGCGGACGCTGGCAGAAATACCTCGTAGTCTCCGTGCGCAGGTAACTCATTGACGTCTAGGCTGGTAAAATATACCTGGATCTGCACAAACAAATGTGCAGAAGCGTAGTATGAGTACACACCACAGCGGTACCCAGTAAGTGCCAAGCCTAACCTCGATAGAGTAGTGACGAGGTCAGGTGAGGCCCTGCTGGAATATAATAATGGCATGGTAAAATGTTTATCAATATAGTAAAATAAAATAACATTGGAAATGAATCAAATAGTATGTCACATTTAATGACACCAAATAATTGCAAATAATATCTCGTGGAATCAAAACAGAATTTCCTTCAACTTTATGAAAATCACAACAATTAATCGAATGCAACTATGGCCATAAATCAATATCAGCAAGGGCACTACCGAGGTACCATCTCGTAGTCCCAAATTATAAATAATTTCACAATATATTATTTCCTTATACCACCGCGGGAGCCTTCACAATTTATTTTAAAGAAAATATTTTTTCGAAATAGCATCCCGCGTTTTAGCCACCCTTATCACACCGCATGACTTCTAGTAGTCATCCCTACTAGCCACGCATATCAAGCCACCCTTATCTCACCGCATGCATTTCAATACCCAGACCGTATACCACCGCATGCGTATTAATATCACAATTTATCAGAATTTGCACCTCAAGCGCCCAATATTTCAATTTTCCACAATAAATCAACAATAATATTTTTCAATAATAAAGAGCTCACGGCTCATGCCAGAATAATCCAACAATAATATTATTTCCACAATAAAGAGCTCACGGCTCCATCACAATGAGTACCAAAAAAATTCTTTCGAAAATATTCAAGAATAAATAATTGAGGAAAATAATATTTCAAATTTTTAATACGTTGCTTCAATATCAAATTTAAAAATGTCAAATACTTCATATTAATAATATTTAATTTAAAGAAAATCTACCTTCAAATAATGCACAGTATAAAAGAAACCAAATTTCAATTAAACAGGTAAAACAATTAGCAGGAAAAGGTCAAATAAATTTAAAATATATATCACACATTAATGATGAAGAATATAACAAGATAAAATAATTTAATAAATGCGCAACAACGATCTACATAATTTAAAAATATAATCTTTCACATTTAGCCCGTGTACACACTCGTCACCTCGTGTACAAGACTTTCAACACATTTCGAAAATCACATTAATATCAATTCTAGGAAAAATTTCCCCCACACAAGGTTAGACAAGTCACTTATCTCGATTTTTCGACTCCGATCGACTCGTATCTAGTTATACTTAATTCGATACAGTCAACAAAAATTATAGAAATCAATTTCATAAGAAATATTATATTTTTTTTTAATAAAATCCGAAATTAGCTCAAAATTTGCTTGTGGGGCCCACATCTCGGAATCCGGTGAAAATTACGAAATATGAACGCCCATTCAACCACGAGTCTAACCATACCAAAATGACTAAATTCCAATAATGATTCGACTCTCAAATTTTTCCAATTTAAATCACCAATTAAATATTAAAAACAATGATAGATTCGGGTAATCTAACCAAGATTGAGTTAAGAACACTTACCCCAATGTTTTTCCTTGAAGATATATCAAAATCGCCTCTGATCAAGCTCCATGTTATTAAAAATAGCGAATGGGACGAAGCCCCCCTGATTTTATAACTTACAGATCTGTCCAGGGTGACCTCGATCATGGGGTCCGATCCTGGACTTCGATCATAGGAGTCCGATCATGGGGAGTCCGATTAAGGGGAGTCCGATTATGGGGTC